>NW_010538404.1:19871-33194 GCF_000687285.1 Phaethon lepturus
AAAAATTCCTGCCAAGACAGGCACACTTACCATGCATGTAGAGTAGTTCTAATCTATTGGATGAATGTCCCAAACAGACAGAGGATGACAAATGAGAGTTTTGGCCAAGTGAAAAACTGCAACAGCTTTGCATATCTGAAGCTCATGATAACTCAAGCTAAAAAGCATATAATCTAAGTGTCAGGGCATTAAATAGGTACACAGTTTGTTGCCCTCGTGCTTCTACCCCCGTGCACCCTAGGCATGCAGTAATATATTAGTGAGTATCTAGAAAGGGAAAAAGATATTGTTAGACCATCATCTTCCATATCCATACTGTCTAATTTTTTTTGGTCTGTTGCTGCTATAGTATTTGGCAGTGAGAATGCAATTCTTTTCAGGTACTTTGGCCCATGCCATAGTAAAGGCTAACAAATGACACAACAAGAACAAAAAAAGGTTACATTAATATTGGGCTTGACCTTATCTCCACCCCATCAGCCTTAGAAAATCTTCTTAACTAGTTAGCTTTCAACACAAGAGAAGTTGGAAAATGACAGCAGCCTTAATTTTCTTAGGTTCCTTAGCCTTCATGCATAGCAGCATTTTTTTCTGTAAAAGTACATAAACAAAGCTGTAAAGTTGACTTCTGGTGTTATAAAAAACAGACAAGAGAATGGACAACCAATGAGAGATGGGTGTTGCTCCACAAGGGGACATGTCTGGTTCAAAGCTATGTAAAACTTATAATGACCAAGAGTTGCTACCATGAGCTGTGGTGGAGGAGTGCCAGGGTACCTCAGCAGACCCATGCAGGACAAGGCACACATTTTATGGTCCCATCGGGCTGTGCCATTACTGTCTCTACCATCCTGTTCTGAACCAGCCTGTCTGATGAAGGAACAGCAGAAGACTTGAACAAACTCTGTTATGAGGACTTTCCATAAGCCCAGGTGTCCTGTGGCAGTCATGCAAAAGCGGGAGTTTCAGGTTGGCTCAGACCCAGCAGGATGATGTTATCAAGCTGGTGGTTTGAGCTCACTCAGTGAGGACACGTTTAATCATGTGTCTGCTCCTGGTGGCCCTCTCCCTTTCCCAGTGATTCCAGTTCTAGAAATAGATACTAAGATTAGATCCAAGTTGGATTTGGATCCATGGTGGGGATAATATGTATTCTTGATCACTGATTGCAGATAAGAAAGATAAACTGAAGGATATGTGGGTGCATGGACAGTGGTGTGTATGCTATTCACAAATACATTTATGCTGCAATTAAAGAAATTTCTATTTGTCAGCATAATGAAATTCTGGAAAGCCTATGGAAAAAGCAAGAGGAAAAATACTTACCATTTTCAAACAAGTCCTCCATTAATTTATGAAGATGATAAGAGGAAAGCAGAACTGATGACACAGAAATCATCACATTCCCTCTGGTCTTGTCCCACAATGTTTAATGTTCCCAGAATATTAAAATTCAGTGAATGGCAACCTAGAAACCTTCACAAGCAATCGAGTAATTCACAGTGTATTTCATGAGACAGAGACATACAATAAATAACACCTGCAAAATGGAAACAGATGTGCAAATAAGACTCTTCATGGGTGAATCTGAAAACTGGCATGTTTTTGCCCACTTGTAAATTCTTGCCCCTTTGCACAGCTATGGATTGCACATGAGAAATTGTCCTCTCACTTCATTATACTCCTTGTACGCTTGGCTTCTGCGTTGTAGTAGGTTGACTGTGGCTGGCAGGTAAGTCCCCACCCAGTTGCTCACTCACTTCCCCCACAGCGGGGTGGGGGATAGAATCAGAAGGGCAAAAGTGAGAAAAACTCATGGGTCAAGATAAAGACAGTTTAATAAGGGAAGGTAAGAAAAGAAAAAAACCCAAGTGATACAAAGGCAATTGTTCATCACCTCCGACCAGGAGAATGATGCCCAGCCAGTCTCCAAGCAACGGCTACTTTGGGATATCCCCTGAGTTTAATTGCAGAGCATAGCATTACACGTTATAGAATATCCCTTTGGCCAGCTGGGGTCAGCTGTCCCAGCTGCGTTCCCTCCCAACACCTCTTGCCCTCTCCCAACCTACTCTTGGTGTGGACAGAGAGACAGAGGAGACTTTGACACTATGCAAGCACTGCTCAACTATAGCCAAAACATTGGGGTTATCGACACTTTTTTGGTCACAAATCTAAGACACAGCACCACACGGGCTGCAATGAAGAAAGTTATCTCCACCCCAGTCAGACCAAGTACACACATCAACTTACATACTAGTATTGAGAAAACACAGCTCAGTCAATAAGTTATTCTTCCAAATAGCAGTGGCAAGTGGGGGATGATAAAGAAGATGGTGCCTCCAAGTTGTTTCCATCTACCTCTTAAACACCAGGCAATGTTCCAAGACATCGGAGTTTTGCTTGCACTGGTGAGAGAAGTTAGCAGCCTACACAATTAGTACCATTTAAAGTCCTGCAGAGTATAGGTGGAAAGTATTTTGTGGCAGGATCGTACTGTCAAGTTCACAAATTGAATGGATTACATATATTTGTGCTGCAGCTTTTTTTTCTGGCTACTTCAGGATCTTGGGGATACATTTTGCATTAGCATATAAGGTCCACAGAAATATTAAGAAAGAGCAGTGTAGCTACTGGACCATGCTGAAGTAAGCTGAACCAAATATCATGCAACCACTGCATTATTTATTTAGGGGAGTACTCATATGGATTTCATCTGTTGTTTGGGCCACTTACGACATGTAAGACACTTCCTCATTAATAAATGGATTTTACGACAGCGTGAACTGTCAACACTGAATGCTGAAGAAAAGAAGATTTTCTGAAAGGTTCATTGTTCATGCTCACTCACAAAAGCGGCATTTTGAGGCATCGAAAGCTAGATGAGATCATCTGGGAACAATGGGGTCATCCATTAGTAAAATAATATTCTTTTTTACTTCTTTTTTTCTTCTTTATCCAATAAAACCATCCTCTCTACTGCGATCTACTAGTTCTAATGTTTATGTTGTAGATTCTATAGTCTCAAAAGCTGAAACAGAAAGAGACTCATTTTGTGTATATTTAGGGAAGCTTGCAGCTTTCCTTATCAGTCTAGTTCCCATTAAACAAGAATGGTAGGAGAAATCTGATAAGCATTGCCCCAAACTAAAGCCATGCAAGTCCCTTATAAAAATAGCTGGTTCAAGGAATAACACTGTAACTCACCCTTTACACAGCCACTGGAACCTGGTTATAGTCCCATAAATAAGACCTCTTTAATACTCTTTGAGAGGCTATACTTTTTTACCTTAAATAAAACATCTAGAAATAATGGAAAATGAAACTAATATTTCTTTAGCAAGAAATATTATCAGCCTGGCTAAAATCAATTCCTCCTTCACCTATTTTATTTTATCTTATTTACAGCTCTTTCTGTTGCTCTCATCTCCAAATTACCTACGGCCTTCATAGACACCAGTGAGGTTAGCATCAGACAGCACCTGGGAGACCAGAAAGATTAGTATCTTCATTTTTCAGACGAGAAAATGGAGTCACACCTTGCAGAAATGGCTTCTTCCAGATCACAGAGGACACAAGAAGCTGAACAGAAATTGATCACCATGACAGCATGAGTTGGATTTCAGGAGTTCTTCTCAGTTCAACACCTTCATTTTAACATTCTCTTATCTAGAGGTGGTTGACATGTACAGCCAATATAAATTGATTTGACTCAACATACCTAGCAGTTATTAAGTGCATTTGAGATCAATGAAGAAAAGAAAAATCTGTGGATGGAAAAGGAGGGAAAAAAGTAAAAGAAAACAATAGAAGCTGTATTTTAACATTTTTAAGAATGTAGTATAAATATGAATATTTATATTCTTCTGTTTAGTGTTCTAAGCCAGAAGTTAGTAGTTCCACATTTGCTCAAATATGAATTGAGTAGACTCTTAATCTCTATTTACTTGTTTTCAAACATTCACTACATTACATTTATCATGATGCTTACATGTTCTGTCTCTATTTTTGTGGTAAATTTAAATCTTAATTATTCTGTGTTACTGTGAACTTTTTTACTGCAGGCTATGTTTTTTTCACATGACGAAAGGAAAATAATGACCTAAAATCTGAAGTATGCCTATGTAAGACCTAATCAATAGCTCTAGTCAAACAAATTCCTCTGCCTTTATAAAATGCTGTGGGTTCAGATGCTGCCTATGAAAAAGAGAGAATTAAAAATGACCCAGGATTATTTAGATGAGGAGAAAGACAATTAAGCAATAACCTAGTGTTAACTATTTTGCTTATGACATACAAGCTTCATTCCATCTCATCCAGCAAATACAGTAATCCAGGCAAATTATTCATTACAAATGAATCAGTGCCATTGTTGTGAGGCAAGATTTTAATGGCCAGTTGGTTTAAAGGATTCTCTGAAAGGAATTGGTCGGCTGCCAGAAGCTGTTTGCAATGACAAATTGCTCACAATGTATTGTTTAGAGAGAAAACACTACTTTTTGTTTATGAAACAAATCTGCATGCCAGTCAGTCGAGCTTGACTATGAAGGGTGTTTGGTGTAAGGTCATGAATGCAACTTTGGTTTGCTTTCCTTAGTATGTGTTGTTTATTTCTCTTGAAGCTGTAACTGCGAACTAGCAGTAAGAAGCAGTTAGCAACTCCAGAATTGGGTCCATCATTGTCACGGAGAAAGGCTGCTTGGCAGTCTTTCCATATCCACCTCTTTTCGTCATTGCCAGTCCTCCTGTATTCAAGGGGTAATCTGAAAATATCTGTGTGCAATGACTTGTGGACATTTTCAGGAATTCTAATGGTAGTGCTCGATCGTTTAAATTCAGTAACTTCCACAGCTGCAAAGCCTCTCTGAGTGTTTCATTCAAACCACCCATCTCCTGTGAAGAAGCAATATGATTGCCAGTGCTCCCTCAGAGCTGCTAAGAAATAACCATTAAAATTTGTTTTTAACAGTATTTCTTACAGCACAGCAATTTGATAAGATACTTGTTGTTCGCAGACGTTGCAGAGGTTGCTTGCACAATAGTCAGTAAGTACAATCAGATTAATGGTTTTGCCAGCAAATGTTATTGTAAATGTACTTAGAAGACTGCAATCAATTTTCTCCACAGCACAGAACGCAGCCTATGTCCAGCTGCACAACACTGTGTGACATCCTCTTGCCTACACAGAAACAGTTTCCAAGAGGCCATGCAGTATCTCTGGTGCATTTATCTTTGTCCTAGTCTAAATATAATGTAAACTTGCCTATTCTTTAAAGACAAAACTTTCACACATGGAATAGCCTTTGTGCAAGAATGTTGCTACGGAAATCCATGATTACATTTTTCTGGCTAAAAAACCTTCCAGGTAGCTCTGTGTTGTTTCAAACTTTGCATTTCATGCAGTAACTGCCTACAAGTGCGTTAATACATATCTGTTGGGCAAGGGGGATGTTTTGCAGTAAAACCATCTATCTACTTTTCAGCAGAGGGGAAAGGTACTTTATGTGGTCAGCGAGCGACCTTTCGATAAACAGGCTCCTAAACCAGTGTACAAGACAGACAAGGGAAATGCAGCTCCAGTGTATTCAAACGCTTTATGCTATATAACAAAGAGAAAGACCATCCATTGCGGTTTTAATGGTTGTGATGTGAAACTGTGAGGGCTCTCTCTGCAGTTGACTTTACTGAGCATGAAGATAGAGTAGTATAGCTTTTTAAGCCACCTCTCTCCCCACAGTCTGGACAGTGAGGTGAGCTGAATATTCCTCTGTTTGCTAGGCAGTAGATCTGCTCAAACATCACAAACATGTGGAAGAAGCAGGCAATAAGTATAATGAATTCAGTACAAAAGCAGACTAAATCAGTCAGATATTGATCTGCTGTTATTAGTAAGCCAGCTGCAAAGGTAACTACTGATCAGGTGTGGAGTACTTCAGAAAAGAATCCTCTGGCATTCTGCTTGAAAAGTGTTCAGTCTGCTGTACTTCAGGGCAAAAATTATTATAATTGTTTTAGACATTTGCCCCTCAAATGCTTTTTTGAAGTCTTCTGTTTTGATAATTGAATTTTTAAATGCCAGCATACAGAATATGGAATGCAAGTGGGACACAAATCAGTGAAATTCACAAGCTGTCTTGTACCTCCAAGTTTGCAGTTCCTTAACGCACAGGTTTCTGCATCAGTGAGAGCACCAGGACAAGGACCAGGTTTATTTTTACATTTTGCAGTTTTTTATGCTTCCAAGTCAGTCACATGCATCAGTTACCAGTACAGGTGTGATTCAATATTTGCAAAAAAAGTATTGATGTAAAGGCAGATCAGACTTAAGAGGTTGTCATATCTCAGTCTTCACCTCTACCTGCTCCTTGTTCCTACTGAAGATTACTACTCAGACGTGTCAGTTCAATTGTTTGCTCAACCATGGTTTAAAATACATTTGTCCAGTAAATATTTTTTGATTAAGTGTGGCCATTACATAGAACCAGCATAGGGCACAGTCACAAAAACAGTTCCTCAGTACTTTTCAGGGACTCTTATTGGGTAGGTGTGCACTGATCTGGTGTAAAGATTAATAGACAGAAAAAGTGAAACTCTAAATGTTTATCCACATTTCTGCCATGAAACTCTGTGCTGATTTGATTTACACTGCTATCCCAGAGGTAGCATTGGAAGATGTAGAAGATCTCCCACACTGAAACTGTTCCTGGGTCCCTTACATCATGGAAAAACATTTGTAATTGAAGAAAACCCTCCAAAAAGTCAAGACAACTCTCTAGCTTTGACCACGATCATAATCAGTTTTATAGTCTTTTGAAAACAAAACAGATCTCAAAGCTGATATAATTTCCTCTGTCACTGATGAGTAAAAACTTTGTTTTTTTAACTTGTCTGTTATCTTATTCCTGATAAAATGTACCTCTTGTGCCAAGTTTGGACTGAAAACTACTTATTTGGTAGTGAGCTCTGACTTTTCTGTAATTTTAATTTAGTTAAAAAGCTCATATATCATTTAAAAATAGTTGCAATGTGAACAAAAGAACTGGGGAGGCTTCTTTTGTCTCTGAACTGAAATATTTCCTGAGAGCTTTAGGATATTTGTGCCTAATTATTCTAAACACACATACAATGAATAATAGAGAAGAAAAATCATGTGCTCATTTACACATGCTAAGTAACTCTACTGCAGTCAGCAAGTCTTTGAGATCATTGTACACATAACTTGTTTTAGTCTGCTGCAAACACAACTAGCACTGAAAGTCTGGAATGTCACACAGCTTTGCTGTGACACATTAACAATGTTTATGTGAATAAGAGCAAGTTGGTGTAGAACCCAATTGTGGTCAGATATGTTGTGCTATGAAAAGTCATCGTTAATTATAATCATGATCATTACATCTGAAGCAAACTGCAGATAGGAATAACTCTCTATTTTTTCTGTTTCCTTTTCTGCTTTCATAGGCTTTCTTTGTCAGCCTGACCAAAAAAAAAAAAAAAAAAAAAAAAATTGGAAAAGTGAAAAGGGAAAAGTGTCTCTGAGTCCTGCAAGAGTGAACCTTGCTCACAAGTATGGGCAGACATTTGGAAAAGACCTTGAATTTTGTGAAACTTATTTCATTGCCTTGTCAGGTTGAAGTCGAGAAATGTAGAGAATGGCTTCCCATTCTAGTGTCTAGGGATTACTAAATGAGCTGCTATTTTTTTCCCTTGCAAGTACTAATCTTCTTTTCTGCAGCTGAGTAATGGCACAGGAGGAACAGTAAAATAGAGGTCCCTGATCTATGTAAATATTATTTTTGTACCTCTTTTTAATACTGTTTTTGACACACTCAGCTATAAACAGTTTTGTGCAGGCTTTCTAATTTGGTCCATCACAACTTCTCAGCAAGTCAAACAGGTCTCTGTGACTAGGGTACATCACCACCACAGAGAAAGGGTGTCTATAAACAGAGGCAGAAAAAAAAACAAGTTCACATTTGGGTCAGTGAACAATCACTGATGTCTGAGAAACAATATCAGTGAACAGCAGCACTTAACATTGCTTTAAAAAATAAAGTGTTCCTGGTCTGATCTAACTCTTACTGGAATCAGAGGGAATCTTTATCCTGATTATAATGAGAGCTGGATAAAAATGTAATCCAAATACCAGGCTGATTACATCCTAAATACATTCCTCAAATCTAGCTATTTATTAACAACAAGAAATACTACATAAATCATAATCTAGATATCAGAGTGCCTTTGGACAAAAACAAACCAACCAAACAAAAAGAAATGGAAAATGAGGAAAAAAGGTTTGTCATTGGCAGAAGAGCTGAGTGAACTTACTAGCACTTTGTTTACGAGCACTTGCATAAACGTTCTAGGGGTACATGGGTAATGGTTTTAAATGAAAAGAGGGTACGTTTAGACTAGATATAAGGAAGAAATGTTTCACAATGAGGGTGGTGAAACATTGGCACGGGTTGCCCAGCAAGGTGGTAGATGTCCCACCCCTGGAAGTATTCAAGGTCAGGCTGGACGGGGCTCTGAGCAACCTGATCTAGTTGCAGATGTCCCTGCTCACACTGCAGTGGGGCTGGACAAGATGACCTCTAAAGGTCCCTTCCAACCCAAACTATTCTATGATTCTGTGATTCATCTGTTCCTACTTTGCATTCAAAATAATGGTATTCAAATTAAAAATAAAACCTTAAATGTACACCAGCATTTTTTGGACTCAGCATGAAGGGTGGTTTTGCATTGGCACATAGCTAAGAGCACTGAACTGGCAAATATTGGTAAACATTTGAAACTTGCTCGTACAAGTCCTTGTTTGCACCTGGCGGGTGTGTACAAGTGCAGGGCTTTGCAGAAGCACTGCATCTCCTGTTACAGCAAACTTTGAATATAAGCTCTTGTTTCCAAATTCTGCCCCACCTTTAGAGGTAAAAGCAGACTAAAATGCTGATTTCACAGGACAAGGAATGTAGTAGGTTGACATCATTCTTGGCTGGCAATGGTTTTTCAGAATTTCTTTGCCAAAATATGTCAACTACATTTACTACTGGAGAAGTGTCCTAGGAGTGCCTAGAAATGACAATCCAACCTCCCTGTGAGTCCAATGACTAAATGGAGGAAAAGTGGGACACTGGTGACAAGGGAAGTGCAGAAGTAGAGCTGCTGTTCCTAGACGTGGGCTGTTGACATCTTTCTGCCCACACCCAGCACACTGAGAGCTCCAGAGTGTCAGTGGTGCATCTGTAGTGGAGAGAATTGTTACAAGTGTAAGTCAGCAAGGAATTAGTCTCCACATAAAAATACCCTCCTCGTTCCCTGTACACATTGTTTCCTTTTGGCATTTAAAACATCTGGTAGAGGTCAGGCCTTCTCTTGAAGGTCACAGCTTCACCCATGGCATGAATTGTCCTGTTGAGTCTCCCATGAACTGTTTGGACATTCAGTCAGTCCATTCTCCCTGTTTGTCCCCAGACTGATGAAGACCACCTATTTCAGTTAACTGTACTGTCCTGACCAGGCTACCTTTGGTTTTGTTTTCTTGATGGATCCCAAAATCACACCATTAATGAATGAGCTGCACCTACCGCAGTGACGAGCCAAGTGCTTCTGGCAGGTGAAGCTTTGCAACACTTACCTCATTGATGTTTTTCCCATATTCTATTTTTTCCTGTCACTTTGCTAGTGCATTAATTATGAAACTAGTGACTGTGTTACGGATCCTTCTGAAGTTTTTTGAGTACTTTGGTTGGAAAATAAACAATTCTTACCCCGAAAAAAGTAACCAAGAACAAATACATTGTGGCTGGAGAAACTGTGGTGGAAAGGAATAGATAAGAGGGATGACCAAAGACTAGGAAGGAAAACAGAAGGCTTCAGGAAAGCAGCAGATCAAAAGCAAGAATAGGTATTATCTCATACACAGACTAACAGGTGGACAAATAGAAACACCTAATAGCTTATTAAGTGCTCAGAGGATTTACATCTTGGTCTCCAGTTTCTGGATACTTATTCTGACACTGGTATATCGTTCAGTGACCTTGTGCTCTCAGCTGTGTAGTCCAGGACTTTTTCTGAAAATTTAAAAATATGTGTTGCTAAAGAGAAAGTTAAGATGATAATTTCTAAAGTTACTTTTTAGAACCTGGAAGTGAAATCAGATAATACTTGAATATTTAACATGTATTTCAGACATCTGAATTACTTACTGCCTAGTAGGTTTTCCATTTCTCTCTGTGTTAGGTAATATTGATAGCATAATTAAGGTACTTAAAACTTTTCATTAAAGATTCTTGGTGCATTTAAAATGTAATTAAATCATTGTGAATTTGCAGCCTTCATTACATCTTTTTCAAGAAGTGGAAGAATATTGCCATCTAAACAACATATATTCCATGATAGCTGTTTTGTTCTGCTGCTTAATGAAAAGGAGATAAAGCCTCATGGAGATGTTTTAATACACCACATTGTAGTCTGTTTCAGAAATTTGTCCAAAAACAATCCATTAGTTTATTCCACCTTGCTGATTACGTTACAGTTGAAAAATCAGAGTAGTTATACTAGTAATTTTTAAGATGAACTGTAAAGCTAGAATGGAATCATGTGACTTCCCAAAAATCAGGTACCATGTTATCAAACGGCTCTGTGGGTACATGTGTGCTTGCAGAAGTTATTCTCAACATCGTTACCTTTTAGCTCACCTTGGTTTAAATATTGTTTCCCGCTTTCTATTAACCAGTTGAGTTCAATTTTCCAAAGTTTTAGGTTGTCCAGGAATCTGTACTTTATTAATGTTAATAACACTGATGTGAAATCCTGGCATATTTGACAACAGTGGGACTTTCCTAGTACTTTCAGAGCAAAAGCGTAATTCAATTCAGAGACTTACCGTGGAAAACCCATCCTGCCCCATGCTGAGCTTATTCAAGTGATTGTAATGTTGAGAACGATTTAACTGGTGACAGCTTTGGCAAACCAGGGAGCAAGAGAAAGAAAGAGAGAGAAAGAGGAATATTATGGCAACTCAAATAGTATAAATGTAGAGATACATCAGGACTAATTTTTTAAAAAATTAACCCTCAAATTCTATTTCTCAAACAAAGAGTAATGCATTTACTACTGTCTTCTTTCGAGTAAAAACTTCCAACAAGGTCTCACTATGCCTGTCCCAAAGAGCTTGCATTTAAGTAAAGAATGCAATAGACTGATCAATCTTTTTCTTTTCTGTGAAGATCTGTAATTTTCTTTTTTCTTTTCTCTTGAAAATTGAGGGATGTAACTGTCTATCAGCGAATACTGACATACACCTGAGCCGTTACTTGTCTGCTAGATGAGTAGGCATTGGTATTTACAGCGAACCCAGGAATATCACACAGGGAGAATGAGCAGTTTGCCAAAGGTCAAAGAAGGGCCATGAGCACAACCCAGATTCCCTAGTCCTATGCACGTGCTAAGTGTAACACTATCAATTTATAATAGACCTAAAATTAATTACTTTAACTCCAGCTTTTAACACCTGCAGAGCCATCAGCACCAGTTCCGGCAGCTTTGTTGAAAGTTATTGTATCTGACTCTTCAGGAGCTGACCCTAAACTACAAGAATAAAATAAATGGGCAGAAACATAGTGATCACCAAATACTCAGTGCAATTTTTCATTTGGAAACAGCACTATTCGTTTTACGAGGTAAGTGAAATAACACTCTTACAGGCACTCAGTCTTTCCCTTTCAGATTACTATTCTGACTTCCAAATTAAAAAGACATTTTTTCAACCAGGAAGTAATACCAGTAGGCTAAATGCTTCATGTTGGGGTTTCTTTCTACTAATTCCATAGTTTGCCAGTATCATCTCCCCCATGGCTGGCTTTTATTATGCAGCAGTATTAAAAAAAACAACCACTCAGGGAAACATCTCTGTGCTACATAGCCATGTTCAGTTTCTATTATTGTTTGAAACATGCAATTCGAGTTCAAGTGGGGTTTTGCAACCAGACGGAAATCTTAGAGCTAGAAATGAACTCTCTCTAACCCAGGACCTTTCTGCCTCTCGGTTTCTCACTCCTTCTTTTTCTCTTCACCAAGCCCAAAGCCAGATAACACTTTCCTGCTGTGAATTTTTTAAAGTCACCCAACAGCTCCGGCAAATGAGAGCTGTCATAGTTTTTGGATGAGAAAATCATCTGCAGCTCACACAGATCTATGAGCTGATAGGAGTTAATTGACAGCTTGCAGGATTTGGTCTCCAGGCAGAGTTAGAGGGAATGGGAGCCCTGTGGGTTTCATTTGGGCAGAGATAAAGCAGGTTTTTATTCAGTGCTCATGGAGAGAGCATAATTAACCTTTTAGAAGTTTTAAGAATGATCAAATTGTTATTCATTTTTGCAAATGAGAAAAGAGAGCTTCTTTCTCTGCCAGGAAAATGCCAGTGCAGATTTCAAGGTCACTTGACGATTTCCTTTGACTGAAGAGATGGAAATTGGGGAAAAAAAAAAAGAAGAGGAAAATATGAACATTGAGAAATGTCATAATAAAATCATGCCTCATTCAGGATGTGAAATGAACAAATGTACTTTTTTAACATAATATACTTTAGCTAACACTCGCTGCATGCTCATATGAGCCCGCTGGACTCTGCAGGCCATGAAGGTTTCCATTATTATTGTAAATAGGAAAGTTGGTGCTAGCAGCTGTCTTTTATGTTGTTGCTGTAATTTTTTTAAAAAATATTACTCTTAAAGAAGAAAATGGACCATCAGTGGCTTTGTTTTCAAGATGTGTAATAAAATATTTTCAAATGTTGTAAATTCCTGGAATGAATATATGAGTATAAAATAGGAGAATGAAACATCTATAAATTAAAAATAAATATACTTTAAGTCACTTAAAAAATTATAAAAAACCCAGCTAATAACTGAGTCATGATGCCCTAAACACTCTCTGATGGAAACACAAAACCCTCAGATTTTTGCTTGTTGACTAGGCAATAGCTTCTATAAAATACAGGCTAGTATAGCCACACTTCGGTTTCTGTCTGAGTTTCACTTTTCTAGAGCAGCTGACACAAGGCACAAGATACCCTTGCAAAATTATAACTTCTTTTCTCCTTGTATTATTTGTTGCCGATTTCTAGGACAATGAGAACAGCAGCATATCTCCAAAACAAGAACAGACCCAGACTGTTGTGTTGCATAGACGCAACAGGCCAGTCAGCAACATGAAACCATGAACAAGAATATCAGTAAACCCATTCTTCCAAGCTAAGCTGCAGGTCTTATGACACTCCCCTAATTCCAGTTATGTAGAACGTAATTCTTTGTCTGTCCCTGCATG
>NW_010538405.1:0-3985 GCF_000687285.1 Phaethon lepturus
CAAGAGGATGGCCTGCAAGACAGGGACTGGGAGAGAAAGTCACTTCCACTGTAAGAGAAAATCAGGTTCGAGACAACCTGAGGAACCTGAACAAGCACATACACTTTTCTAAGGTCTTTGACACGGTCCCCCACAACATCCTTCTCTCTACATTGGAGAGAGGTGGATTTGATGGGTGGACTGTTGGGTGGATGAGGAGTTGGTTGGATGGTCACATCCAGAGGGTAGTGGTCAATGGTTCAATGTCCAGATGGAGATCGGTGATGAGTGATGTCCCTCAAGGGTCTGTATTGGAACCAGTACTCTTTAGTATTTTCATCAATAACATATAGACAGTGGGATCAAGTGCACCCTCAGCAAGTTTGCAGGCAACACCAAGCTGAGTGGTGCAGTTGACACACCTGAGGGGCAGGATGCCATCCAGAGGGATCTGGACAAGCTCAAGGAATGGGCCCATGTGAAACTCATGAGGGTCAACAAGGCCAAGTGCAAGGTCCTGCACCTGTTTCAGGATTCTTTGCAAGAATTGTCACTGCCGGCTCAAGTCCTTAGTGCGGTCAAAGGCATGAATGTGCATCACCACCTCATGGCACACCTGAGAGACAAAGACCTGCACTTGGCTTTCTAATCTGCACGCTCTATTAGGTGTCCATGTAGTTTTGCTGGGGTAAGGATCAGTAGGGATCACTGCAGGAGAGGGGAAGTGAAGCCAAGGTAAATCTTGCTGTAGAGATATGACCTAGACCACAACAGCATTTATGGGACCCTGATTTAGTGGACTGCCATTTATAAATAAATATACAACTACAAAACCTGATTTTTCTAATGCCTACTACCATGCAAAATCAAAATTCATTTCCTCTGAAGCACTAACTCACCTATTTGCTTCACTGCTAACACCCATGTAAAATACTAGCTTTCTATCATGCTGGCTTTTTTTAAAGCATTATGTCTACTCAAAGAATACATTGCCAACATTTTTCCTTCACCTTGCCTCATTCTGGTCCATTTTAACTGAAACTAAGCAAGAAGCAATGAAAAACCTGGAAAATTTCAGACGGGAAGATATTTGAACAGAAAGAATAAAACCGGCTAAAAAAATTCTTCACTATGAGCAGGCTAGCTCAGTAAATGCCACTGGCGAGACTTCTACCCGCCGTAAAGTAATAGCTCCATAAATGGGAAACAACACAATTTTACAACAGCTGAGATTGCTACCCAGTGTCAGCAATGCTGAATTCCAGGCAATATTAGCAATTTTGTGCCAAGCCATAAAGTGTAGTCTTATTTGGGGTGCAGATACCACAGCTAGGGAGCATTATAAAAATATGTAATAAATACTGCATCATTGAAATGGCAGCTTCAGCACAGGGTCACTCCACTCTGGCTTACAGCAGAAGCTCCGGAGGTCCTGAGTGCCTTTGGCAGTCTTACAGGGAGACTCGTGCACATTGGTTACGAGCCACATCATAAACATTAAACCAAGACATAAAATTCCTAAACTATCAGATAATTTGGGCTGAAGTCCAGCCTCATAACTGGGGCATTTCTTTACCACTCTTGGGTGCCTGATCCCTCCTGTGAGCCTACCTGGCTAAATTTCCTACGGAGGCAGCAATGCCAGTGCCCATGCCCAGCCCCTGCTGGGATGGAAGGCGGGTGGCCCACGTGCTCTGGAGTGGTAGGCAGTCCAGGGAGCTGCAGCCTTATGTCCCAGAGGTGTAGCCTAATGACTCTGCCAAAATAGTACGTCATCTGAGAGATCACACTGCCCAAACCAGGGCCAAACTCCTGCCAAACTGGGGCCGCTCTCTAGGCAGGCAGACAAGAATTGTAATTCCAAAATGAGCCTACAAAGGAGGAGGTGCTTAATCATTCTGGCCTTGCATTAGGGCACTTGTTTGGGAGGAGCAGGTAAAAACTGGGATTACGGACTGGCCTTCCAGATTTAGTGTGTATTTCAAATCTGGCCATCTTTAAATAAAAATAAAAGCTGTTCTGGAGCCAGCTGAACAGGGTGCCATAAGCACCGCTCCCTCCTCTCCTTCTGACCTCCTGCCCACCTGCACAGCATGCAGGGTGCGGGCAGCTTGCACCGGGGTACTTGGTGTTGGGGTTATTGCAGTTATTATCCCATGCTCGCAAGTCCCCCGGCACCAGTGTCTGTTCTCTGCTCTGAGACTTCAGTGATGCAGACAGTTGTGCTGGTGCATCACTCCTGCAACGTCAGATGAAGCAAAGCACCAACAGCGTGCTGGCAAGCGTGCAGACACTTTATGAGCTTTGGTACATGCAGCTTAGCCAAGTTTAAGCACGCTGGACCCATCTTTGCCTGCTGGAGTGTAAGTCACCTGCCTGCAGCAGCCATGCTCTTACTGGACCAGAGCAGCATTTGCTGGCACACACCAGGGCTGGATGTTGCTATGCTGAGCTCTTGAAGGACTCGGCACTGAGCCTGCTGAAAAGCCGTCTGAGGGGACAGGTGCTTTCCCAGAAAAGGGACTGCGGGGCAGCACTGCCAGCCCGGCCCTGCTGCTGGCACAGCCACAGAGCAAGGAACAACCACCTCTGCCGAGCACCATTCTGTGTCACCGAGATAGTTCATGGCAAAACAGCATAACCCTAGAAATGGCAATTTGGATTCACAACTAAAGTCCAGCCTGCACAATCACCAGTGGGAGGCAGGGTTAATTCATAAGGCAGAAGGTAGTAGCAAGCCAGGAATAACCTGTCCCCACAACAGTTTTCTACTGCCAGTTAGAAATTCCCACAACACCTGACAGGAGCTGTAATACCCATGCCATAACTCCTGTGAGCAGCAGTCCTCGTGCCTTGGCCAGAAGTATCACTCTTGTGCATCTCCCCGGGTGCTGGGCACATGCTGCGCCTGCACAGGGAGCTCCACAGGTTCATTACCTGATGGGCAGTAATGACTTCCTTTATAGTTCTTCGTTTCATTGCTTGGTCCCTGCTTCTTTTTGCTGTCAGTTTGCTGTCGGTTCTAAATACTCTGGACGGGCAAAACTGAAATCATTACCAATTCCCTGCACTACAGCATCCTTGTGCCTTGCCAGGGCACCCAGCTCTGCGGCATCTCCGGAGCAGAGCACGCTCCCCGCTGAGGAGCGCAGCCAGTATTGACCAGCTGCCACTCTGCCTGCCTGCTCATCTACCATCAATAAATAAATGTGTCTCTGCTCACATTTACAGAAACAGCAACGCTGTGAAAAACGCAAGTGAATCACTACGGGGAGGGCACCATTACAAATGGGTGCCTCCACCCTGCTCAGAACAGACTACCAGTTCTATGGCTCCTCCAAACAAACTGTTACATTAAATCACATCCTCCTTGTTTAATCCCATTCTTTCCAACATCTCTGCATACAACAGAGCATCTCCAGGCCCTTACTAATTTGCAGCATTCCTCTCTGCCCTCACCCCGCACAGCTCTGCTCAACACAGGTTGCCCAATAATGCTCACAATATTCAGACTAGACTGTGCCACTTACAGACGCAAAGACAACGGGATATCTTCACTGCTACTCACTATGCTGTCTCTTATGTTGACAAACTGCCTCTTTAATTTCTGGCAGTACCTGCACAGTGGGCAAAGCCTCGTTGAGGTGGCTGCCATGACATCTGGTCTCCTGCCTGGCACTCACCCAGGTGCATCAGGCAGCAGCGGCCAGTGGAACACCAAGAAACACGGTGCTGAAAAGGCACAGAGACAGCGCGAAGGGTGGTGGGCAACACAGAGACGGGCGGCAGGAGGCTGAAGATGAAGGAGAGACGTTACCGTAGCAGGGCCGAGGGGCATCACCGACTGCTCCTCAGAGACAGGACCAAAGCACAGCAATTCTGCCATGTGTAACTAACTCAAGAACTGAAGCCAAGAGTATTAACTCACTCCCTAATGTGAAGCACTCAGAGATCACAGCTATATGATGCTGAAGAGGAGAAAAACTTCCTGACACAGCTGGTGAGT
>NW_010538406.1:0-1844 GCF_000687285.1 Phaethon lepturus
CAGCCCTGCCAAGAAGGACTTGGGGGTATTGATGGATGAAAAACTGTATATGAGCTGGCAATCTGTGTTTGCAGTCCACAAGGCCAACTGTATCCTGGGCTGCATCAAAAGCAGCGTGGCCAGCAGGTTGAGAGAGGTGATTCTGCTCCTTTACTCCACTCTGGTGAGATCCCACCTGGAATACTGTGTCCCGCTCTGGAGCCCTCAGCACAGGAAAGACATGGACCTGTTGGAGCAGGTCCAGAGGAGGCCACCACAATGATCAGCTATGAGGACAGGCTGACAGAGTTGGGGTTGTTCTGCCTGGAGAAGAGAAGACTCTGGGGAGACCTTACTGCAGCCTGCCAGTACTTAAAGGGGGCTTATAAGAAAGATGGGGGCAGACTTTCTAGCAGGGCCTGTTGCAATAGGACAAGGGGTAATGGTTTTAAACTAAAAGAGGGTAGGTTTTGACTAGATAGGAGGAAGAAATTTTTCACAATGAAGCTGGTGAAACACTGGCCCAGGTTGCCCAGAGAGGTGGTAGATGCCCCATCCCTGGAAACATTCAAGGTCAGGTTGGATGGGGCTCTGAGCAACCTGATCTAGTTGAAGGTGTCCCTGCTGATTGCAGGGGGGTTGGACTAGATGACCTTTAAAGGTCCCTTCCAACCCAAACTATTCTATGATTCTATAATTCTGTGATTCTATGATTCTGTGATTCTATGATATACAAGTACAGTTGCAGGCATTTCATCAGAATGTATGTCAAATTTACAAACGTTTTGTTCAGTGTCAAGTCAAATGTCTTGGACCTTAAATGGTATTACTTTCACAGCTATATCCTTGTTGTTCCTGTACAACAAATACATCAACATCAATGATTTGCCATTTGTTCTTATCTTGCTGGGCCCATACTCTATATTCTAATGGATAGAGGACCATTCCATGGTGGTTTGATACTAGTGCAATGATTGGGTATATGGTGTATACCAAAGCATTGCATTTTGTTAAAACAAAAGCTGTGGCTTTGCTGTTGGTGGGGTCTTAAGTGAAATTAACTAGATACTGACAAGAGTGGTAAACCTTTTTGAATTGAGTTGCATTATCCCAAATTACCTCTCAAATCTCAGTGGGCAAGGTGCCCTCATCACCTACCCTTATAATTCCTGTTACAGTAGTTTGCATCCATAACTGAGAAACAAGTATGGTACAGAATGTACTATAGTTATCATATTGTTTAGCATACATAAAAGAAGAGAGGGTCTCCACCCTGTGGATTAATATTGTATTATGTACCATGGCAGATACCAGGTTATCACAGGATTCTCCACATGTGTGCATAGCTTGTATACAGATGGCTTTCGTGCCAGCCGTGGAGAGCCAGCTTAGGAAACGGTTGGGAATTATGGAAGGTTCACCTCATTCCAAAGTATCTATTCCCCCAGTCCAGTAGGCTACCCTACTGGTGATAGAATGGGCTTCATTCACCAGGTCAGGTCCTAGGTTTAAGAAAACTCGTAGACTCCAGTAATCATTTGCTTCATTTCCACTCAATATCATTTGGTCGCTGCCGCTGAGGCAGTCACGCCACAGATATTCAGTTTCAGTTTCAGATGGCTTTCTGCTGTATTTCTCTTGTAAGTTTGTCGATTGCAACAGATCCCAGGGAATGGTTCGCATAGTTTATTGCAGAGTACCACCCCGAGGTCCCTCAGAGTATTCTGCTTTAATGATGGGTCTAGCCTCATACTCAGAGGAATCTGAGGGGAACAGGGGGTCATCATTTCTCTCATCATAGTCATCAGGATCACCCCAAACATCACTATCCCAGTCCTCTGGGGACACTATTAGTTTCCTAATTT
>NW_010538407.1:0-15562 GCF_000687285.1 Phaethon lepturus
GGGAAGCTTCTGGCAGCCCCTCACAGAAGCCCCCCCTGCAGCTCCCCCCACTACCAAACCCTGGCCACACTAACCTGATACATCTCTCCACTGCCTCCCTTACAAAGGAGTCTGAGGTACATGGCGCAACGTCTGAAGGACACTTGCTTTCTTGGTGGCACCATTGGATTTCCTCACTCTTGAACTTTCCTGCCTGTATAAAAGTAGGTGTAAGCCAGAAAAAAAGGCAATAAACTAGAACTGCTCTTCAGTAAACAGCACAGCCTGCCCAACTGTGCACACAGCAACACCACCACAAGCTCTAGTAATCCATTTCCAAGAGGTGACTTGGACTGATTCTTGTTTAAATTCACAGCTGGCTTCATTCAATGCACGTTTTTGACTTTGCCAACTTCTGCGCTATTTTCATACCTGCACATTTTCCTCCCTGAAAATTTCCAAACATCTCCAAAATCCTACAGTGAAGGGCATGAGCCTTATCTTTGAGTGTTGAAATCTTGGGTAATTATTCATATATCCATATTATTCCCAAAGGATTCCTGACAAAAGTCAGGCTTTGTGGCCAAGCACTTTGACTGGCAGTTTCTGCTAGTGACTACCAACCTGCTTCTGCTGCTGTTGCCCCAGCAGCAAAGCATCTTTGTTATGGTTCCAAAGAGTCCACACTTGGGTTTGAACAGGGATTCAGGCACAGGGGGTGAAAGGAAAGTTGTTCTTGATTGATTTTAGAGATGAGCATTCATCATTCCAGAAAAAGAGAGTTTATTCCTGTTCTCCTTCAGAAACCAGAAGTGTTTCAGGTGTAAGGAAACCCTAATGATACGATGATGCCTGCAAAGACACTTCCTGGTAGTTGTAGCTTAGTCCAGAAGCCTTGGATGACAGCCAGAAGTATTTTTGAAGTCATTTAAACTGCTTTAAAAAATATGAGGATAAAGTCTCTCTCATCACACAGTGCCGTTGCTTCATGACTGTGTCAGAGGTTCCTTTGATGTACTGTCAACTACGATCAATGGCTGTTAACACCATTGCTGGAAGAATACCAGATGAAGGAGGAGCAAAGCAATCCAAAATAGCAGAAGCCATGCCATTCAAACCATCAGAAAACAAGAGAAACTGAACACAAAACCCATAAATTCTATGTTAAATTTAAAACCACATGGATTAAAATGAAGGTCTTGTCTGCTTAGTGTAATCTGTGGTGTGAATATAAAGAGATGTAACTCAGCCGATACAAAACCACACGGGTTATCCTGCTGTAGAAACTGTCCTCTACCACCGCCATCTAGTTTAATGTTGCTCCATGGATGCTTTAAACTGAGCCAAAAATAAAGTGTCCACACTAGAAAAAATGATGAAGTACACCAGCATGACTGGAAAAACTCTCTTAAACAGACGGGGCCCGGACTTATTTTTATCTGTTAGACTGCTGAAGCAGTTTTACTCCAGATGCTGTAGAAGCGCAAGACACTGCCCATTGCAACAGTCTTAACTTAGAGATGAGCATTTATCCGCTGGCATTGTAAATCATGTGGCCATTTTTACTAACTCGTCCAACACAATGCCCAATTCATCTGAAACCCTGTTCAGATTAACAATAAATAAAAGAATCGCTGGGTCTCACTTCTTTGGCTGTTTAAGTAATTTTAAAAGGATGCAAAATATAGATTATCAGAATGAAAACTGAAGAGCTGAGACCCAGAATATTTTGATGGAGATTTTGATGGGAGCTCCATGCTTTCCCGTGCTTGCACAGCTCGCTCCTGCCACTTGTGCTCAGATCCCTCCTAAGAAAGCAGCCGCTGCATGAAAGGGATCTCAAGGAATGCGAGGGCTCAAGTTTTAAATGAAAAGAGGGTAGATTTAGATCAGACACAAGCCTCAGGTCCAGAGGAGGCCCCAGCAATGCTCCAAGGGCTGGAACAGCTCTGCTGGGAGGACAGGCTGGGAGAGCTGGGGGGGCTCAGCCTGGAGCAGAGAAGCTCCGGGGAGACCTTCCTGCAGCTGCCAGGGCTGAAAGGGGCTGAGGAGAGAGATGGGGACGGACTTTTTAGCAGGGCCTGTAGTGACAGGACAAGGGGTGATGGTTCTAAACTGAAAGAGGGCAGATTTAGACTAGATCTAAGGAAGACATTTTTGACACTGAGGGTGGTGAACCCCTGGCCCAGGTTGCCCAGAGAGGTGGTCAATGTCCCATCCCTGGAAACATCCCAGGTCAGGCTGGACGGGGCTCTGAGCAACCTGCTCTAGTTGAAGATGTCCCTGCCCACTGCAGCGTGGTTGGACTAGATGGCCTTCAAAGGTTCCTTCCAACCCAAACCATCCTGTGATTCTATGATTCTACCATTCTGAAACAGGGTGGCAACAGATAACAGCCACATCAACATCCAGAACACCAAATATAAAGTTCTCATGTTCAAGTTTTGCAACCAGACCTTCCCCTTCTGCTTGGGCATTTCAGAGCTCACTTGATGAGCAAACCTCTCTTCTGTAAGCCAACACCATACAGCCCAAGAAATCACTGTGAAAAAGTGTGGGATGTCTTTCTTACAAAATCTGCTTCTTCGTCAAATAAAGAGTTCTGTATTTTCTTTGCAAATAATCCTGGTTGTCAGAATTCAGGCTTCATATTTTCTTATCAAGAGTGAGCTACTATGGATGGAACACTATGAAGGAAGAGTTCACCTGTGTTCTGTAATAGCATCCACTTAAAAATGAGTATGACATTTTATAACTAAAATGCAAGAATTAGAAAATCGCCAACAGCAAACAGAGAGGGCAAGTCTCACACAGCCTGTTCACTGCCCTATAGCACAACTTTTCCTAACCAAAGGTTTTGGGAAGAATGAAATCCCATCCCCGCCAGTTGCACAGCACTGCTGCGCAGAGGAACTAACCTTACTTGATGGACCTCCCGAGCTCAAGCAGCAGCTCTGCCTTCTACAGTGATACAGGCACGGATTTAGAAACTACACTGGAGGAAAGACAGAGGACTAACAGACACACATACTTTTCCAGAATCCACTTTATAAGTGATCAATGTCAGCAATTAGTTTAACGGACACATTAAACTTTCCAGCTCAGGGTACTGTCCCTGTACATGTTTCAGGCTGGTCAGGCCATGGACCCTCTTCTCCTCCCAGTGGCGAGAGGCAGGACGAGGGCTGCGTTACATGACCACCTACCACTCTCTGAAGAACTGGCTTTGAGTTGCTGAAAAGAACTTAAATTCAGATGGTATAGGAGCAAACCAGACGCTATGGGAAGCCACAGTTACTACTGACAAAAGGGGCAATAAGCCTGCATCGGCTCTTGTCTCTGAAAAAAGCCAGCCAGCTTGCATCAAGCTTTTCCTCATCCTCCTCCTTTCACCTAAACATCAGGTGAACATTTGATATCTAAACCTACAAAGGTGTCCACAGAGGCCCGGCTCTCCACAGCACAGATGAGTTGTTTAAAAAGGTACAAAACAGGCTGTTAGCTAGCGATGGACCTACTGAAACACAAAGCGCAGGGCATGGATGAAGCTTCACAGGCTGCAAACGCTCTCTTGTAGAAGAAGGTTTATAACTGCATTTTCCCCAAGGCCATACCTTGTATTTAGCATAAAGTAAGAAGAAAGGAAGAGAGAAGCTGTTGCAGTCGCTCAGTTGGCTCAGAGGACATCAGATATTCCTGGGTTTTTTAATGTTAGGTTTTTTTTCATTTGCTTTTCTAAAGTAAGTAATTTAGAGGACTTACTTGAGAGGGCCACTTCTACACATCTGATCTCAAAGATAATCCTTCTGGCTCATTTCCTAATTTGTTCCAAAGGAATGGAAACACTCTTTTTTTCTCTCACAGCCCTTTTTCTGTTTGATCTCCGCACCGTAGTCAGTACCAATTCCTTATCGACAACCCTACTCTGCACAGAAACTCAGCACGTAGTACTTTGTCTGGCACTACACAGCAGTCTTGAGACCAGTGTAAAAATGAAATAAAAAATAAAGAAGACGGAAAAAAAAAAAATCATCTGGCTCACCACCATTCAAGCTGGTCACCCTCCTCATGGTTTTAACTTCAATGAAATGCTGCTCCATGCTCAGTGAGCCGTTTTTTTTCCAGAAAACAGGCAACACCTCCTCCCTTTCTCCCACTCTTTTTGTAAAGTTGACAAGCATCTGGAGTTTAATATGCCCTTAATGGATTCAAGCCTCCGCTGTAAATAAGTCGTTTGCTTTGCATTAAACAACCAACATCACACTGGCACTTTTGTTCTCGGAGGCGATTGCGGGGAGTTAATCAACAGGGCTCCTGTGATCTGGGTGTGTTAATTCTCATGCAGCAGCTCCGTGGGCTGAGGGCTGGCTGCTGCAGCCATCAGCTGCCGCCTGCTAAGCCCCTTCTTGCAGCTCTCCGGTGGTGTTCAGCCACGTAGACCAGCACCTCTGCTAGGAAAGGGGCCTCTCAATCTGGTTTTAGCCATTTGCTGCTCAGTTTGCTTTTCCCCTTCCCCTACCTTGGAGGGGAGACGTGGTGCTTGCTTGCTAAATGCTGCTGCTTCAGTGATGCTGCAACAAGGTGCTGCCGCCTGCTAAGCCCCTTCTTGCAGCTCTCCGGTGGTGTTCAGCCACGTAGACCAGCACCTCTGCTAGGAAAGGGGCCTCTCAATCTGGTTTTAGCCATTTGCTGCTCAGTTTGCTTTTCCCCTTCCCCTACCTTGGAGGGGAGACGTGGTGCTTGCTTGCTAAATGCTGCTGCTTCAGTGATGCTGCAACAAGGTAGTGATGATGCTCAGCATTCCTCGCATGCTTGTGCCCATCCCTTGGCCATGGCAGTGGGGCAGGACCAGAGTTTCCCAGCGCGGGTTGCAAAGATGCTGGCGGTGGCACACAGGGCTTCACACATGCAAAGCATGTGCCCCGCTGAGCTGCCTTCCTTGCTCCTAAGAGCCTGCTGTAGTGGGTAAGGTAGACCACACCACCCCAATTTATTTTAAGAACTACCAACTGTTTGCAGCTGCAACAGCTCATCCGCCTGCCTGCCACAGAGACCATCGGTACCAGTGTTGTCTCGTGAGAGGACAGGATCTAAAATACCTTTGATGATCCAGGCCAACGTGACATGAATGAGTTTTTTCAGTTAACTACATTTCATAGTACATATATTCAATCAGATTAAAAAGCACTTCCTATGCACTAAGTACATAAGGATGTTTTATTTAAAAAGCTATTTCAAACTTCCGGCTGTACGTCTAGATAAACTCCAAATTCCCTGCAAAGACAGCCTGGAATAATTCCTAAGTGAAAACCAATCTAGCAAGAAATAAATCATTTGCCATTTACTAACAAATTCAAATCCTGTTTGAGTGTAATTACACCTTTGAAATTGGTACTGCTTTTTGCTATTCTGGCACAAAGCCCTCTATGCATTTAAAAAAAGCAAGTACATACATCCTGATACAGTTGGTTTCTAATCAGCAGATTTCAACGGTCATACTAACCATGAAGAACTAACCTCATTCAGAAACAACGGCAACACAAACCAGGAGAGCATACACCACTATTTTCACAGGGAGCCATGATTGAAACTGCTGGTGTTCATCAAACCTAAGTAATCTTGAGAGGGTTGTGTCTACCCTCCAGTTACAACAGCCAGAAACAGCCCAGGTTTGATAGCTCCTGAAACGGTCTGAATAGAGGAGCTGCCAACCTCCAGGTGAGGGGAGGATTAGAGGACAACCTCTAAGAGAGGAGAGATGGCCAGGCGTGGCTTGGTGCTGTCCTGGCTGCGCCTCCCCTCTATCTGGGCCAACACTGACTGGTACCTGTAAGCCACATCACATGCAAAGATGACCACCTCCCAGCCAGGCCTGACTTGCATGGGCGCAGAGCTCACTCACACCAGTTCCCGACAACGCTGCTTAAGAAACCACTTCCAGGTGAATCTGAGACAGCAGGAGGTCTAGGCCAGCCGATTACAACTGCACTGGCTTCTGCGAGCGCAGCCTGCAGGCGAAAGCACATGGGAAAGCCCTCATCTGCCATCACTTGGCCGCGCTATGGACCAACGAGCAAGACCCAGACCTCCTCTGGGACTTTCCTTCATGGGGAGAACAGAAAAAGGATGTTCATGTCCTCCCTCGCAGGAGGTTTCAGACTCTTGAGAGCAGCGACTTAGCTCTTTCCATGATGTCCACCTGTCACGTTGCATTGGTGTGTCTCACTGGTTAAATATTATTTGTTAATTCACCTCCAGGATAGACTTGATACTGTTCTCATATAAAATTGTGCCTAGAGGGAACTACCACTGTGGGTTTGATAAGGAAACAATGCCATTCCTCAGGGACAAGATTGATTAATATCTTAATTATTACCCCAACTCATTTAAAATGCACATTTAAATCTAAAAACCCTGTTTTTCCACGGCTGTGGAAAAAGTCTTCCCTTGCTCATAGAGAGAATTTGCTGGTCTATCCCTCAATCCAATTAAAAATGGCTTTTTTTTTTCTGGTGAAGTTTGTGTCACTCTGCACACCGTGCAAGGTTTTAGATGGGACTGGTTTCCGGGACGTGAGACATTGCCTCCTGTCAGCAGCACGTCACTCTGCACACTGTGCAAGGTTTTAGATGGGACTGGTTTCTGGGACGTGAGACATTGCCTCCTGTCAGCAGCAACAACCGATATCCTGCATAAAGGCAGATAAGGCACGCCAGTTTACACCTCTCCTGTCAAGACTGAAGTGAACATCCTATTTCACACTAGCTCACAGCGGCATGTGGACGGTTGCCGCATGTCAGCAGAGACACAGTAACTCAAGCACTAAGAGCAACTACAGAAACAAGCTCTCGTTCCACAGCGTCCTCCTGTGGCATAATATAATGATCCTTTTAATTAGGATGGAAAAAAATCACCTATGCTACCAGTCTCAGCATCAGAAGACCCCAAACAAAATTGACTCTAGAAAACAAAACCCCTTCTATTAACGTGCTCTTTTTTGTCAGCATCTCACATAAAAGAGCAAACATGTAACATTGCAGGAAAAACTTCACACACAGAAAGTCTGGAAAAGAAACAAGTAAGATTTTAGACATATTTATTAGGCATAAAAACTGTCATTTGCTGCTGAAGTTTCTGCTGAAAGCCACCATTTGGCAATGTTATAGGACATTCATTTCATGACATACGATGCAATTTGCAACAGGTCCTTTTTGCAGCTTAACTTCACATATTTAGCACCAAACGCCCACAGGAAGCTATGGGGTGAACATAAGAATAAGGTGGTTTCTACCTGAAGACTCTTCTCAGGCTTCGGCACAAAGGCAACGATGAGCATGGAGAGGACCTCACCACGGCGCTCCACCCAGCTGCACAAGGTGAGCTGGAGCAGATGCCTGGTCTCCATCCTGCCCGGACCAGCAGGGAGCAGAAGCAGTACATCAGAGAGAATATGAAGTTCTCCAGGGAAAAAAAAACACTTTTAAATTACCCCAGCAGCTGAACTGGGCTGGACTGGCTGCCAAAGCAGTTTCTCTTCAGTTGCTTGCCTCAACCAGAGCCATGGCGGTGCATAGGGAAAGCACAGCATGTGCATGCAGAAGGATTCTTTTTTTTTTTTTTTTCCCCCCAAATTTTAAGCAATTCATGTAAATATAAAAAAAAAAAAAAAGTACTCCATTGGAATCAATCTTCCCCACGAAGATACCAAGAAAAAGGTTAGCACATGTTCAGTGTTTGGTAATCCATGGGAAGGGCATACCACCACATCCCGGCCCATGTCAGCTGGCAAGCGTAATCCAAAACTGGAAGCCAAACTACACAGTAAAATCGGAAACCACAGGGTGGAATTCTCATTCAGCATTCCTGTGCTTCCCCCCAGGCTCTGCAGGTTTCACGTTAAGCATCTGGGGTGCCATACACAAAGGTAACTCTCCCTTACCAGTATCCACCAGTTACATCTAGGGCAGAACCATCCTTAACATTTTTTGCAGGATGTGTAGTCTGACATGAGTCTAGGAAACATAACGTATGATAAATGGCATTCTCAAAGCTAATGCTTTGTCAATTCACACATTCTTTCATTTTATTTAAAGAACCACACAGAAATCCCAATTTCAAATTATTTTACTTTGACCTGCATAGCCCAGATACCATTTAACAGTGTGACGTGAGTTAGTCATCTCTAGCCGATACAGTTTTTTTAATTAACACGCAAAGTGGTCTTTTAAGAATTACTAACCCAATAAGCAAAACTGCCGACAGAGCTGCTATTTGCTGATCGCCGACAGCATTCCTGGCGCTGCACAAAGGCACAGCCCTCGCCCCAACAGGATTACTGCCTAAAAGACAGAGCGCAGCCCTAGCTGGCTGCATTAAGGTGCAAATGTTCCCAGTTTTAATCCTCTTTCATCGAGAGAGAGGATTAGTGGTTATGCTAGACTACCACAGAAAAACATACTGGAAGCGTGTTTTACCGAGGGATTCAAGCGAGAGGGTGGTGATGAGAGACATCACAGCCTCAACTAGACTGAGGCTCAGAGGTGTGAAGTATCATGTTAACCATAACATGCAGCATGGACAAGGTCCGCTGTCTTCAACCTTGGCTAGATGGATCACCTTAAGGACTTGGTCCTCACATCACTTTAATTCAACAAGATTAGCATATGGTCAAGGCAGACGACACAGCCATAACCATATTTAATTATCCAACTTCCACCCTAAAACGGCAAGCCTGGCCCACCGCTCGTTGATGGTTCTGCTAATGATGCAGTCTTCAGGGAGATACTTAATACAGTATGGTTGATCCTTAAGCCAGAATGAGTTACGCCTGTACGACTGTAGCTGGTTTTAGGAGGGGTGGTGCCACCTCAGTTGGATGTTGAAGGGTACAGCTATTCAACCTGTATGTGCAGAAGGTCCCAGGCAATGAACTAAGCAGTGATGAGCTGTCCCAGACCACAAAAAAAAAAAAAAAAAAGAAAAAGTCTCTCTTCTTGCAGTTTTAAACTTTTACCCTTTCAACTCATTTGCCCTCCAGTCCTGCAATACATACTGAAGCTCTATGTTGTAAGCAAACAACAAATGAGGAACGCGCACCATTCTGTCTTTCCAAAAAAAAAAAAATTAAATCCAGTAGGGAAAAAACACACAATAGCATTTGTTTTCAAGATCTTATTCTACCTACGTTTGTTTTTTGTTTTTGTTTTTTTTTCTTACAGCTCTTTAAGAGGAAGGGTTGTGCATTCACAGGTCTGCAGACAGCCTCTGATGTCAACTACCATATCTCCATTCACACAGGGAAGAATTTAGAGATTCTCCTCCAGGCTCACAAAAACGGGCATCTCTGGTTACCCTGCGGTACCCTTTAAGGCATTTGAGGTGACAGAGTACAGCGAGGCTCCATTCAGTGCCAGTAAAAAATGGGATACCTCCTCCCCTTAGCACCTGGAACTGGAAAAAAGGGAAGGACAGGCTCCCCGCAAATGGTTTCCTGCAGTTCAAGAACACTTCTGCTTGCCTGCCCCGCAAAAGACTGCAGATGAGGAGGATAAACTACCCAGCAAAACCACTGGAAACTAACGAGCAAAGAGCCTGAAAAGGGAAAGTGCCACCTCTGTTTATGAAGCATCAGGTATGCGAGAAAATCCAGTTCATGTTACATTTGTAGTTGTGGATTGTGCAGGATTATCATTTGTGTTTTCTGGAAAAAAGTGCATCTACAGCCCAATTAGATCAAAGAGATCTTTCTGTGAGTTATTTAAGTCTTAAGTACCTGCACACTGGATTTAAATGCTGGTTCAAACATTTTCCTCTCTAATACTGACAAAGTGCCTGTTAAGCAGGCCACTGTGCTCTCCAAGCATCCTGCTTAGTACTCAGCAGCCTTCCACACAGGCAAAACCGAACACTCAAGACCCAAGCCATTTGTTAAAAAGTGAAGCAGGGTTATAGCAATCACACACACACAAGTACATCTGCTAATACTCTTCTTACTAAGCACAGTTATTTCCTTCTCAGTTTGAGAAGGGGCATAGTTTGGTATGCCTTACAGGAGTACTACTCCACCAGAATCTCAAACTTCCCACGCACGTGGAGAACATCCACGATTGAGCCATCATGGTTTCCCAGTCCTGACTCACCCCAAGTCAGCCCTTAAGTGGGGCTTTTCCTGCTTTGAACACACAGCACTATGCAAATCCCATGGGAATTCAAAGTTTTCAGAGTTCCTGCAAAGCACAACCATCTATTTGAAAATATGTGATTGTACACTGAAAATGGACCATGAATTTTTATTTGCTGCTACATTTTGTACTTCAGATGTATTTCACATTTCTTCACCACCACCTCCATCTACATATGCTTCTCATTATCAGGGTTTAAGTATCACAGCTATCACAGGAACATACGCCCATCTCCTTCTTGAACAAGAGACCCAATTCACTGATTTACCTACCAATTGCCATGAAACCTCATGATGCAGAAGTAATAAGCCTGAAAAAATACAACTTGCAACCCAAAACAACTATGAGAAGAGCTTCAAATCAGATAGCTCTTTCTAGGGAGGAAAGGGAACAGCACTATTTGAAGTCCCTTCTCATTCAAAAGGGAAACTGGGACTTAAAGGATTTTCTTTGTGCCCAAGAAAGTGGCTGCAGAAGCAGCAGCAGGAGACTCTAATGTCTGATGCCAATAATAAACTCATGGGGAGAAGAATAAATTTACACACCATTCCTCTACAGAGGATGTTGCAAGGTAAATAAAGCATGGAGACTCTGGGGGTGTGGTCTTGCAAGTATTTTCGACCCAGACTACAGGGAAGTTTTCCAAGCCTCGAAGTCATCCCCATTTGATTACTTTAATTAGATGGTTATGTAATAAACAGTAGGAGGGACTCAGCTTCTTTTGGATTGCATTTCTTGATCACACTGGCTACAAGTAAGAAGCATGCTCTGTAAATAAAAATATACTTTCCTGTTTTTCTGCTTATGTATTTGAAGTCAGGTGAATTTTCTAACAGTACTGAAAAAGTTGAGTTACCCTCCAAGTCACTATCAGTCTGCAGCATCTGAGCAATCCATTTATTATTTATAGGCAATACAGACAGCACACAGAGCAAACAGATAAAATAATTCACACATCTGCCTTACACACAGCCTCACAGAGGCAGAAAGTAATCAACAACCAACAAAAATAATGCGAATGAGGAAGCAGAGGCTCAGAGCCCAGCACCAAGAGCAGAACGCACCTCACCATGCTCCATACTGAGGAGACAGCTGCTTTCATCGTCCAGCACAAAAATAAGCTCCGTTACCCATGAAAGCAGAATGGCCTCTAAGAAAGGATGAAAAACAGGAAGAAAAGGAGACACTGGACTTCTCAATCCTGTAGAGCAAATGCTCAGATGGAATACACCTTCCACCCACAGCATTCTAAGTCTTTGTACAGCTACATCATTCTCACAGGAGGAAAAATAAAAGAAACCCACAGTATCTCATTGACATCAAAACGTCAGTGCACATCAGGATGCCTATCACTCCTACGTGCTCCACCAAATATAGCCCCCACCTCCCCATTTTCTATCTGTCAATAGAAGGGACTCCTTAAGAGTTTGGCAGGCGACTCATCCACAACAAAACCAGACGAGTCTCAGACAGAAGCCCTTGCTGTAAAGCTAAACGCATCAGGCGATCTCCAAAACAAAGTGGGCACACAGCCTTGATTACTTGGCCATTCTCTCCCAGCTCCCCTCTTACTAACAGTCCTGGTGAGAACACGAGGTCTGTTCCTAGTTATAAACTGTACTATTTCTAAAAGGATAATGGGCTCCGGTGTCTCCTAGTGAGCAGTGCCACTGCACTGGGAGGAACGACTCCAGCCAACCTTCCCAGTGGGCCTGCCTGACTAGCAACTGGTTCAACACCACCAGTTTTTGGGACAAAGCAAAAGCAACAGGGCTAGAATCAGCAAAACACCACGACTATCGAACCTCATTGCAATTGCTGCAGCGGATACAGGGCAGACCTGAATTCTCCGCAAAGCAGGACGGTGCCTGGATGGTCCAGGTTTAGCCTGGACAGGCGAGAGGTTCCTGCCACCCATGGTACAAAGCCCTGGCAGCCTGCACGACTCTGGACCTTCAAACCTTTCTCCACACTCCACTGCTAACGGTCCAGCCCTTACTTTGGAAAAGTGGCAAGAGTTTCTGGGGGAAGCTTAAGTTTCAGGTTGGAAGAAAAGAGAAGGTGCCAGTAATGTTCAGCATTTTATGGTTTGCAATTCCTGAAAAACAGGGGGTTTGCTAGGATGTATTTACCTGGTTTAGATTCACACGCAAAACGAGCTGATGATGAGGTTCACAGTAGCTGACACACAAATTCACTCACTAAAGCAAGAGACAAACGGACCAGGGCAAGGGCACATATCTGCATTCAACAGTGAGAATGTGAGAAACTATTAAACTGATTCTCTAACAAACAGCTGCATTCAAAATCGTAAGAGGATGGATTATCTTTAAACACAGAAAAACACTGTCCCAGCACTGAGAGGCCATGCTAAAGACTACGTGCCACTTGACTCCTTCACATGGAGGGTCTTCAGTGGCTCCTGAGACTTTCAGCAGGGTGAGCCTTACTGAAAATCCAGCAGAGCACAATAACCAACAACAGTGCTCTGAATCTGGTGTGAAAACTGAACTGACATAAATGGAAACTTTTACCCTTAATTCTGACTTACAATTGGCTGTAGCCAGTCCTAATTTTAGACAAGCATGCTTAACAAATGGCTATGTATCAAAGAGCTAATGAAGTTCTTCAGAGGAGAGCCGCATGAGTCACAACAAGTATCTGCTTCAAGTGCCACCTCAGCACCATTTTCCATCTTCCTACTACTGTAACTACTACATAGTAAAAGTAAGATCCCCACCATGCAGTAGAAGTTACTTTAAAAGACCAAGGGGTGTATTTTAAAATTATTTTATTAAATAACTCAAGTACTGGGTAATCAGTAATACAAAAAAATCTTAACTATATTTTTATCCTATGGATCTACTTCAGAAGCAGCATAAGAAAGACAAAGTCTGAGGCTGAATTTTGCAGTACTTCTTGCACTGAAAATCATCAACACAAGCTCATTGCTACTGACAGCACACAACATCCTTATGTATAAAAGCCTGCATTAAATTTTCCTGGTAAAAGGGATACAGGGGCACAGCAGAGCCACTGCACTCTGCTTCCTTCCTAAAGGATACTTTTCCAGATCAGAGGAGGGTAAAGCAAAAAAATAGTCATTCCCAAAGCCTTCAAGAGACTGAGAAGCTGCATGGAAATCTCCTTCAGCTGGTAAATGAAGAGCGGGTGGAAGCAGTAATGGAAATATTCCCACAGCATGTACATTCACATGGCAGCAGAAGTTTGACATGATGTAGCCTAAAAGCAAGATTTGCAATAAAGGTGGCCCCAGTGCTCCCATCCTGGGCTCCTTCAGTCATTTGTGGTTCTTCGTTTTCACTTACGAGGCTGAAATCTTCCAGCTCAAACCTGCCAGAAGTGAAACTGGCTGGTTTAAGTCTAAGAAAAGATGATTCAGTCTCCTGAGCAACAGAAAAATTATGAAATTCCAACACTTGAAGTAGTCCTCAGGCCAAAATACCTGCAGTCTGAAAGTTGACATCTGTGCAGCCAACCAGTCACGAGGCTTTTGTCCAGGAAAGTTGAGACAATTAATTAAAGTGCAATATTACTGCGCGTCAAATCCCTGCGTGGCCAGCCTTACTCAGAAACAAAGTGGCCTTCGTTCACCATAGCTTAATCCCTATGAACAAGTTCATGCCATACATTTTCCCAATGGAGCTACAGAGAAGGGCAACCTCCGACTGACCCAGCACACACTAAGGGCTCTTGCTGGTATAGCTAGTTTTTGCCAGGATGGTTTACTGACTTCTGGAGTCAGGATATTTCTTGTTCTAGCACACTGAGCAGCACAGATGGGATGGCATGGTCCACACCCAGAACATAAACTTGTGTCAGGATAACTTACACACTCGTTACACAGAGCACAGCCAGGCCAAATTCCCTCCAGAGGAGCATCTGTGCAGCACAGAAGGTACAAAGTGAAACGCCGCGAGTTAATGGGGTCCACAGAAAAATTTCGATTCAACAGAAAGGCAGTGTTTTCACTGCTCCGTGCCAAAAATCATATTGCCTACACACGCGTGAACACTGGCTCTATCCAGGCTGCCAACGAACGACGCTTTACAAGACCCATGCTTCATTCCACCTATATAAACGTGAATGTACACCAGGCCACACTCTTTGTAAAGCGCAGATGCTATTGCGGTAGGTGGAATGGTAAGAACTGCATAAAACACATACTGGACGAGACAGAGGGTTCCCCAGCTTGCTGTATTTATGGCACATGCATAAGAGCCCGTGCCTCTCTCATCGTAAAGCCTGTACATAAATGACGTGAGACTTATGAAAAACAACGGTGATACAATAAAAGACAATAAAACCCAACTGTGATACTCTATAAAATAATAAACACATGTAGAAAATCACATGAGGATATGAGATTATTTAATTAAATGCTATACTGTAACACTTATCAACGATGGACAAGATTAAAACCCTAAAGAAAGCTAATGTCATCCTGACCTTTCCCAAGTTACCATCATCGTCATATACTTATTCTTTCCCCATCAACGAAAAAAAATTGCTGCTCCTCGTTTTACCACGGACATAAAAATCTGAATTAAAAAGATGAACAATTTCTCTCTCATCTATTTCCCCAACATTAGGACATTAAAAGTTCAATATAACAGGTTTTAAAAATGATCAACCGTGATGCAGATGAACCAGAAGACAAGGCAACGCTGCTGCTAAAGTGAGGATGAACACAAGTTGCCACGATGTCATGAACGAAACTCTGAAAAATAACAACTGCACACAGCCACCACAACAATGAAAATACTCTCACCGTGTCTGGGACACAGGAACAGGGTCTAAAATCATGCCTGGACAGTAGCAAGGCTAACGCGTTAGAGACAAAAGCCATACCTACAATGCCCTTCCTAAGATAAAAATCCTAAATTCTGGAAATAACAAAGAGGGTTCCAGTGGAGGGGAAAAAAAAATAAAGCAGAGATCCAAATCTTACAGAGGTGCACAGAAAACATCTCCCCACACTATGGAAATTATCTGTAGCTGGAAGAAAGCTAAGACTTAGTAACCCCACACGTATGAAGACTTTTGAGCCAAATATTTCTGCCCTGTAATTATCATTTACACTAACAAAGTCCTGAGCACCTCAGTCACAAACCAGGTCTCTCCTGAGCTAGATGTCGTATTACCCAAGAACAAAGAGACACGACTTATACCCCCTTTTGAGCATATTAGGGGGGAGAAAAAAAAATAATACTCTGCTTGCGTGATTAACAGCATTTAAACTCGCTGCCCTGCCAGCAGCGGCCCCGCTCCTCAACTCACATACAAAAGGGCAGCGCCGGCCCAGGACGCTGCCACAAGGCATCCAGCTGCAGTCAGTAAAATAAAAAGGAAAATAAAAAAAAAAAGAGAAAAAAAAAAAA
>NW_010538408.1:0-28538 GCF_000687285.1 Phaethon lepturus
CCCCGCCCCCGGCGCCCTGTGAGGGGACCCTTCTCTCCCCCTCCCCCCCCGGCCTCCTGTGAGGGGACCCTCCTCCTCTCTCTCCCTCCCGCCTTCTGTGAGGGACCGCGAGGGGTGTGGGTTGTCCCTGCGGTGAGCCCTGGGCAGCCTCGGCCGTTGGGCCGGTCCTCCGCTGAGGAGGAGACGGAGCTGCTGTCCGCCCTGAGGGCACCGTTATTTCCGCGCAGCTCTCGTACAGGGCTTAAACTGGACGGTGAAAACTTGAAACGTTTGCTCTCCCTGAAGCCGCTTCAGGCCTTCGTAGTCTTTTTCTCGCAGGACTGGGACGCTATGTCCAGGTGTGTCGTTCAGTAACCTCAGCGAGGTTAGCTGCTTTTCCGCAGGGTTAAACAATGGCTACATCACTTCCTCAGGTTATGTTAAACCCAGTGCCTCTTTCATGCCTCTATGTGTTAAAAGTTGCTGTATGCTCTTGTGAGAAACTATACGTTGTGTGGTGCTGATGAGGTAGTCTTGTGGCACTTTCTCTTTTTTTCCCCTCTCTCAGTAATAAAATCTGTCTGGTAAGTGAAATATCAGTCTTTATTCAGCATAAGTTCCTCTGACAGCAGTCAACTCAGAGTCAGACCTTCTTAACCTTTTGTGAGGAAAAAGAATGCGTCCTTGGAGAAATTGGGAGTGAGAGAACATGCAGAATTTATGTTGAAATGATGCATTATTTTCAAGATATATTTATAGCTTGGGAAATATGTTGTATTCCCATTAGGTGTGAAGGACCTTTGGGCAAGGCCTCCCTGATGCCTAGAAAGAATTACAATTTTTTTTTTCTTTTTTATGCATCCCAGTTCGAAAGTAGTCAAGTAACAAAAAGACAAAGGTGAAGTAACACTGCAAAGGGTATTTATCTTCCTTTTATTGGTCTTAAAACAGTAGTTGACAATTATAAGTGGAAAAATAAAAGGGATGGTTTTGCAGTAAGTAGCAGACAACATTTTGTACAACCACAAATTTAAATACTTTTGAGAATATTTCAATATGAACAGAAAAGATGTTCATAAAGTGACAGTTATGTTTCAATTTCCAAGGCTTCCTGTGCTTCTGTTGTTGGGAGACAGTGAAGGTTACCTTCAGAACATGGAGATTCAATTGAGTACATCCCACGGAGTAGAGTGCAGGATGTGAATTCACAGGTCAGAGGAGACTTGAAAAGCACACGGATACCTAACCCAGTGAGAAATGGGCTTTATTTTTGTCTGAGGAACAGGAACTTTCTGGGAGAAGTGACGAATACAAAAATCCAGGGGCTACTAATAGTAAGGACAACAGTTTCATTTTCTTACTAGCTGTCTTTGGGGAGGTAACCACTGTTTTAAGGTTGTATAGATGTTGAACCCCAAAACTAAGAAGGATGTGTAAATAAAAATAATGGAATAAGTTGATAGCTATACTGCTGTGACTTCCTTTTGACTATTGTAGTTCCCGTGCTCCTTCCCCAAAGAAGAATACAGCAGAAAGTTACTGGTGGCATCAAGAGAACTCACGTAAAGGGTAGAGCGCTGAATTGAGTAGCTTTCTCTGAAGATAAGAGGTGTGATTCTTCTCACTCACAAGGAAGACCCTGATCTGTCAGCTCGACCACACATCTGACCAGAATCAGCTAAAAGTTGGGTGGGATGAAGCCTTCACCTGAGATGAATTACAGCAAATAGGACACATAGAACAGTATGGGGAAAGTATATATGTTTCCATTTACCTTCCATTGCTGAGGATGCTTGACAAAAATCTAGAAGTAGTGAGCATAAAAGCTATAGCATAGTTGCAAAAAGTACCTAGATATTCAGTAGGTAGATACTTTATACTGTTCTGGGATTTTACTGTACTTTTTGTCTACCATCTGCTGTGCTAGAGCACCTTTAGTACAAGTGGATCCATAGGTCCCATTGGTTTTGACAGCAGCCTTTATGGTCCTGGTAAGATAATTATATTTAACACTGTATTGGGAGGACGTAGTAAGTAACATAATTGATAGGTGTTACCCTTCACTGTTGGGGATGTAGGGTGTGAAGTATAATTCAGGAAAACAAATGAGATGTAACCTGGTGGTATCCTAAGGGTATCCGATTCCTGAGGCTTACACTGTGAAGCATGAATGGTGATTACAGTTATACTGCAAATCAGAGTCTGCCAGTCTGAGAGGATTGTTTTCCTTGCTAACTTTACTGGTTTAATTTTTCTTTTCCCTTTCATTTTGTGGTCTGCAACACCTTATTCTCATCCAGCTTAATGCTATATCTCTGAGTAGTCCAAGCTCCAACTCTGTTAAGAAAAAGGTGATTTGACTATGTAATACATCCCTGCTGGAGAAAGTGGTGCATCCTGAGACACTTGATGCTAGAAATATCTTTGGGTTTCTGAGCATGTAGTCACTTTATATCTTGATTTATTTGCACTTGTGTTACTAAAGCATCTGTACTGGCTGATGTGAACAGAGATGTGTGTGTTCTGCACTTGTCTTCAATTTGGAACTGGTTCTTTATTTCCCGCTTGCATGTGTGTGTTTCTTTTTCTTCTTTTCTCCTCCAGAAACCCACGGCAGAATGGGAGAGGTGAGGGGAAAATGGTGGACACTCTAGACTATAGAGGCAGAACATAAAACCATAAGAACAATCACAGTTTCAGAGTAGCTGTTCTCTTTTAAGACATTATGGGATGCTATCAGAAAGGACTATCTACCATTTTGGCCCTTCTGAAGTGAAGGGTGAAACACTTTCACCCTGAAGAGTTGCGGGTGTGTCCAGGGAGAGTGTTCATAGCTGGTCATGTAAAGTAATTCAAATTGTGGATGGTAAAGTGGCTCCTCTAATAGGTAGTGTTTGTCAGAATTCTTTAGAAACTGAAGATTTCTCAGGTTGACTGCATTATACTTATCAGCACTTCTGACAGAGGTAGGAAAAAATTAAAGCATTGGCATGACTTTTTCCACAGTATGTTCATTAATACATGTCAACTTCACCTGCAATTTAGCAACTGCAGTTTCAAAAATCTGAATATATGCCTCACTTTGCCTGATTATGCAGCATTAACACAGACCTGCTAGGTCTACGTAGGCAGCAACTGGGAGCAGCACCATATTAACCAGAAATGGGTGAATCCGTCTCCCTTTTGAGTCTCTGATCTCTTGAGAGTCTGTATAGCTGTGTGAGGCTGTAATAGTGACAATATATGATTTGATTTCTGAATTTATACTTTGCAGCTAAAATGGCTGTAATTTCTAGGGGAACATTTAATAAAAATCCTGCAAGCTGATCTCTCAGTAATGTAGAAGATACTGTGCAAGAAAATGAAAACTGTGGCTTTGGCATAAATGATCACTGGGATGATATTTATTGGTAAGAGGAAGATAAAATGGGAACTTGAGTAAGGGGTAAATTGATGCGTACAGCAAAGGTAGTCCCAGTGCAAACTGAAGCAGTTGAGGTTTTACTTTCATGATCATAGGCAGGAGGCAGCAGTAGTGGTCTCATTGCCATACTGATGGCAGCACTGTTAAAAGATAAATTTGGGCTTTTGTCTCTGGGCCAAATATTATGAGAGTTGCTTGCTTTTCTGATGTTAGCCGAGTAACAGCATTATCTTTACAGTACTGCTTGGAGCAACTAGAGAATTACTTTTAATGTTGTGTAATATAATAGACCTGGCAAAAGATAAGGGCAAAACATGAAGTTACGGTAGACCTAGCACTATGCTACATCTTCCTTGTGAATTTTGCATCTTAACAGTTAGAATATGTAGTCTCAAGACAGGTGTCAGAAGGTGGCTTTTCCTGTCATTTGGCGAGTAGTGAGTTCTCTGAGGCACTACTGAACACTCAGCAGCATTTGAGATGCCCTCGCATATCTTGTTTGTCCTCCAGCTGCCACTCAGGAGAGGGGTGGGTCTTCTGTACATTACTGTCATACCTCATGCTCCTTGACATGGCAGTTTCCTCTCTAAAGGCTTAGTTGAAAACCAAGTGGCATCTCCTACTCGGTTGAGTGTTTAGGGTCCTTTCTGTTCTTTCCCAAACATCTTGTGTCAAGCAGTGTGTTACCTTACTTGCAACTTTCCTGTATGAGAGTGGATAAACATTCCTTTCTGAGGGATTAAAACTAAATCTTGGCAACTAGGCCTTTTGTGTCTGATATTCTGGGATACCTCTAAGGTCTTCAGTGAGACATTAGAAACTTCTTCATTCTTACTCGCTTCTGGAACGTTCTTTGATACTGAAGAGTTTTCCAATACTCTCAAACTGCTCACATGCTGTTAGGGTTAATACTAGACAGTAAAGCAATTTGAATATCCTGTTTTTAAGCTTTTTTTTTCCTAACTTTCCGATTTAAGTTGTCTAGACTTTCTGTAAATCAGGTCAGGGACACAAGAGCACTCTTCATTTGCCTCCTGCAGTGTGAGAAGTTATGTCTTGAGATTGATCAGCTTCCATTAAGAGCGAGTAGGGTGATTTTATAGTTCTGTCTGTATTGGTGAAATCTTGCCTTATTCATCCTCCATGCCCTGCTATTGTGTATTTTGGGGTATTTGCTTATGAGTAGAGGCAGGAGTAAAATTCTGTACAATGGTGATTTGAGAAAGGGTTATACAGTGAATGCCTCAGTAAAGGAAATAGTAGGCTTATTTTTTTTATAGATATATAAAAAAAGTATATTGACAGGGTGTTTTGTTTAAAAGCAGCAAAACAACGCTGACAAAAGGAAACTAATTCTACTCATATTCAGCATAGGGCTTTTTTTACTGCAAGTTTTGTGTATCATTAATGAGTGAAAATGTTAAACACAGTGGCCAATGTGAAATATTTGCTGTTGTGTTAGTTGGGCAAAGAAATAAAGCAAGTTTTAGGATGCAGATAGATTGGTTAGTGTTTCATGTGAGGTGGTTATGTCTTTTTTCTTGGTAGAAATACCTGGCATTCTCTGCCTTGTATTGAGTGAATCAAGAATGTGTTTGCCATGTCCTGTTTTGCTCCCTGCTAGTGAGTCTTACCTCTTGAGAAGAGATCCGGATCTTGTATCCCTGCCAAAAAAACCCCCACCTGTACTATTTGTATCACAATTCCAGACAGTAGTTTACTGCAGTAGTTTTGTGTTCTAGTAGCATGCTTTGCTGCACAGTTATCCCACATCTTTGCAGGTTTGTGTTTGGTTTTACTCACAGGTTGCTGCATTTTGAAATAAGGTGCTGATCCAAGTTTGCCTGAGACTGTGGTGCCCATTTCAGTGGTTTTGTAAACCCACCGGCAGAGAAGCTGCATGTGAGCCTTGCAGGGAAGGGGGAAGGAGCGTGGGCAGTGTGGAATACCTTTGTCAGCTAGCCCACGTTGTGTGGTCCACACTTGCGAATTGCAGGATGGAGGGAATGGTGTGGACTCCATCTTGCATCAGTAAATAAACTGTAGGCTCTTCTAGGTGCATGGTCTAATTGCTTGGGCTCATGCCGTGTCATTTAATCTCAGCTGCTGTAGTTGAACATAAACAGACTTGAACTACCACAGGTCTACTATCAAGTGCCCCATTCATGCCTTTTTCTGGGCAGATGTGTATATAATGTTCTTTATCCTTTACAGGGAACATGTGAGAGACCTGTGCATTGTGAATGGTAAACTACTAAGGATGCAAAATGCCTCTATACCCAAGAATAGATATAAAACAATGCATTGCCCGAGTATGAAGGACCCTTAAGGATACTGTCTGTATGATGATGACTGACTTGTTTTCTGCCCTTAAGTTACAAAATGTAAGAAAACTTACTTTGCTTATATCAAGTGAGCTGGAGAGGACTGATTTACAAGCTGTGATAGAGATTTTAGTGCAAGGGCTTGGTCAACAACACTTTAACAGAGGAAGGAGCAATTTAACTTTTATCAGAGAATTGTTTCAGGATTTTCCCTTTGTTAGCCTAATAAAAGGAAAACTGGTCTTTTAAATGGGTCATGAAATGGCTAATCATAGTTACAGGCACAACATCTGGTAATGAAGGCATGAAAAACTGTTTAAGGGCATACCATTTATATCTGCAGGCTTCTGATTGTCTTATCATTGGGGAAAACTAATAATTGCTTGAATAATCTATGCAGTTTTTAACAGTGTGTAAGGAATACTTTCAGGAACCTCTTAGCTTCTTGAAAAAGAGAAGCAGTTATTTTCATTCCCAGCATTCCTCTGCAAATTATTTTCTTTCCCAATTGGAAATGATCAGTATTAAATGCTGCAGTGCTGTCTTCACTAACAATCTATTGGAAGTGTTTGCTGAAAGCCTTACCCTGTAGAAAGTTAAACATTTTGATACGTATTTAAGACAGTAGGTAAAGTATTATTATTTAAAATATTCAAAAAAGTCACACATTTTTGTACTGGGGGGATGTAGTGGAAAATGAGCAGGCAAAAAAGGAGATACTTTCACAGCAAGTCTTTCCAAGAAAAAAAGTTTTAAACAGCCTTTAGAAAATCTTTGAAAAATATTAATCAGATTCTGATTTAGGCATATTACATGTTTAAAACGTCTTCATAGTTTGCAAAAGAGTGGAAGCAAAATTCTGTTCTGAAAGATTCAGCATAGCCACAGCCAAAAGAAAAAAGTGAACCAGAGTCTGAGAAATAGACTAAAGTTTTCCCAGTGCCTGGTTTTAGCACAAGAAGGCTTTGGTGCTGGGATCATCTCAGAATGCTTAACGTACTGGAGCTATGTTTATCTCTGCATTTGGAGGCATTACATAGGTGTTACTTTTTTTGTGCAGTATAGTATAAAATGTCCCAGGTGTCTCAGAGACCTGGAGTAAGTATAGCTGTGTGTTTTGCATCGGGAAGCAGAAAGTAGCACCCTTCTTCCCCAAGTTCCACCTGTCTAGAGTTTGGCCCATTTGATGTTCGTTAGAGACCTCAGGTAGCTGGTGTCCACACAAATTTTGGAGTCAGGCTCAAGAGTTTTAAACTTCAGCTCAAGTGAGGATCTAGGCAGACTTTTCATATGAATCAAACTAAACATTTTCAAGAGTAAGTCAGTGATTGCATTAATCCTGGGTTTTTATCAGTATGTCCTGATTCTGATTTAGGGGCATGGGGACTGCTTTTTGTTCTAAAAGTGGCTGGTTGGCTGAAGGATGGGATGCACACAAGCAGGCAATAGAAGAGGAATTGCTGTTTTGAAGTTATTCTCACTTTTTAATCCTGTGTGTTGTATTTACCACGTGATCTATCATTGTGAAGCCTGAGAGAAGAAATCTAATTTGGGTCAATTGACAGTAGTACATAGGGAAGCAGGGTAGTCCATGTAGACTGACATCATCTGAGAGTAGGTGACTAGGACCGGGAGCGTAAGGATGTGTCAGGTGGGCTGTAGCTGCCAAATCCTGCTGGAGCTGTATATTTTGCCTGCTTTTATTACACATCTGTTCATTGAAAGAAGAGGCAAATAGTTATTTTTTGTTTGATTTCAGTGATTCAAAGGCTGTAGGGTTTAAGCGAAAGAATTAGTAATAACAGAACAAGATGGTCAGCTTGGGGGGAAAAAGGTGAAAGATAGAGCTTCTCTTAAATTCTTGCACTTGACACTTAAGATGGCTTTAGTAGTTAATGATTTAAATCAGCAGCTAAGAAACATTGGATTATGTGAATTTCAATGTTCGGAATCTGCTCTTCATAGCTAGTTTTCTAGAAAGGGGTTGCATTTTGCCAGTTAATGATTACAATGTCATCTGTCTAATTAAATATAGGTCTTTTACAAGGTAGGAGACTACTTTTTGATAAGTAAGAGGATATTTAGAATGTATGCATGTATTAAGTTTTTTCCCTTAGGGAACCTTAATCAATCACTATTTTCTAATGTAATTTATTTTATGGTTGTCATTTACTAACTATGGCGAAGTTATTGGCTGGAAGTTGCAGTGTAACTGAAGTGCAGGAGGACAGCATTGTTTTCAGCAGTTACCCGTAGGCAGTGCCTGTACTGTTCTAATTTATGTATCAGTCAGATTTATTTGAAGCAAGTAGATCTTGTCCTTACCTCATTTTTCTTCACAGGTTGGAAGAAGAGTGCATAATTCCCTGCTGCTTAATTCTCTTTCTCACCTTTGAAAGACAAATGTCTCTAGTTGCTTTCTTCCATATCACAGGGTACTTGCCTCTTCTAATCTTATTACAATTTGGGGTGTTGTTTTCTTGACAGCAGCTGTAGGTTTATGTCGATGATTGGTCTGTCTCAACATTGTTTCTAAAAATTTTGTCTTAAATCCTCTTTGCTTTTTCAGCATTATTTCAGTGTGTATAGAGCCAAGAAACACTTCACATTCCTTCCCTTCCTCCATTTAAAATGAAGTGACTTCTTTCTTTGGCAAATGCTTCCTTTACCCAAATGCAGATTAGCTTAAGGACTCCAAAAACACTGTAAGGAGTGAGATTTAAATAATCTTGACTGAAACACAGGACGTGGTACCTGATACAAATAACTAAAATATCTAGCAGTCATGTTAGTGAATGGAAAGAATATTTGAATAATATGAGCTGTTAAACAATATTGTCTCCAAACTGTGTTCCAAACAGCTACTTTTTTTGTCAGCTTGATTAGAAAAAAGGTGTAAACTAGTATATTCCTTTAAAATCTTATGTTATTCTGTGTTAAGTCTGAACACAAACATGTGCAAACTAGCTTGACATGTTTTTAATGTATTGCAGTGTTTCACTCAGCTGGTTTTTGCCTATCTCAGTCTTATTTAAGTTTTGCTGTCTAAACTATGATGTCATAGCATAATTTGTTTGGTTTTGTTAACCCAAAACTTAACATGTCTTGCTAATGGTAAAAACTGGCTCTTTTCCTCCGCTTTTCCAGAAGGGACTTTCAACTAACAGGTACTTGAGAATGGGGTTGCATAGGTTTCTTCTTGCTGCAGGTGAAGCTTGCTTTACACAAATGGGTTAAATATTAAGTGAAATGTGCATGCATTATTGGATCAGGGACTAGACTGCAGTACCTGTTTCCCTAGTAGTGAGTATGCGAGTTTGCAGGTATTGTGGTGTTTGTTGTGTGTCTTTTTTTCCTGGCTGAGAAAATCTGTAAGTATTCTTGTGAGATGGTCCATTTCAGATGGAGGTCCTGAAGGTGGGGCCCTAATGGTAGTGCTTTCTCTTGAGGTTGGAGAGCCAGGATTTGAGGCCCCCCTTTCCATACTTCCCTTGTTCAGTGATTACAGCATTCAGTCACTTTAAGGGAAGGAGGAAGCGATGCATCATCATGGGAAGGCTTAGATCTAGTAAGACCTGCCTTGCCTGTTAAATTGAGTCTCATAAGCAAGCTTGTGTTTAGTGTCCAGAATACTGTATGCAATTTTGGACCCACAGTATGAGAAAGATATTGATAAACTGGTATGAATTCAGCAGAGAGCCACCCAGATGTTAGGGATGGGAGCAGCTGCCCTATATGGGTGGAAGAGCTGAGGGAATGGAGCTTGTTCAGCCTGGAGGAGGACAGTTTGGGGGCAACCTAGCAGCATTTTGCAGTGCATAAAGGAGGTTATTGAGAAGATGGACCCAGGCTTTTCACAGCAGTGCATGGCAGGAAGATAAGAGGCAAAGGGCTTCAACTGAAACAAGAAGGTCAGACAGGATATAAGGAAAATCTTTTCCATGTGAAGACAGTCAAACAGAGGAAAAGGCTGACCCAGGGAAGGCTGTCCTGTCTTCAGCCTTGGACATTTTCAAGATCTCAATCTTCTGGGCTGTGTCTGACTTGATTGCTGATCCTGCTGTGAGCCGTGAGGTCAGATTAGAGACCTCCTGAGTTTGATTGCAACCAGCATTATTCTATGGCTCTTAATTCTCCTGAATGCCTGTCAGGACTGACTGAGACAACTCTGTGAGGCCATGTTGGGAACCTGTAGCCTAGAAGTATCTGATGGAACAGGGCAATAGAATCAACACTTGGACTTCTGTAAAGGACTTCTGAAGTCCTTTCAGTAATCTAATTCCAATTCAACAACAACAAGCTTTCTTTTAGGAAAGAATGTGATTTAGGGCTTGTGGGCTTGGAGATGGTGTTTTGAAAAGATCTACTGAAGAGTTAATCTCCATATAGATGTTCTGTTTCAGAGTATTCCTGGAATAACCAGTGTGTTCACTCTGAGCTTTTTAGTATTCTGAAATAATAGTTTCAGGTTGTCTTTTCGCTTTTTCTATACACTGCCCCAACCCAACTGCCACCATTCTGAAATACTTACCTTATTTAACTATAAATGATTCTCATTTTCCATGTGTACAAAAGCTGACAGTATCTGTAGTTTGAAAACATAGGCTATGTAATTTATAGTGTTAGAAGACTTTCTCCAAAGACTTCAGTAATTATCTAAGCAGTTTGGAATGCCTGGTGTTTATAATTAAAATAATGAAAGTTTTGAAAACTAAGAACAGGGTTTATGTGGGAAAACATTCCCTATTATGTTAAGTACAATGACCCCTGGTATCTCAGGATTGAGTCCCATTCAGACATACTAAAGATGGGGGAACTGGATCTCAGATATGATGTCAGATTTCCATTGAAGTTGATGACTTTTCATTTGGCCATGGCATTCTAAATGCTGTATGTAATTATTTTTCCCCCCCAAACATAGCTGTTTCAAACACTCGTGCAAATGAGAGTTGATTTCCTTGCTAAACAGTCACTTAACCTTGGTGAAGTTTTGCAATTGGAACACTAGTGTCTCTTTTTTTTTTTTACTATTGATATATAGAGGCTCTTTGAGTAGCTTTTAGCTACTGTCCTTTTGAAAATTTCATGGTTATAAAAATGCATGTGGCTGTTTGCCTTTGGCCACCAAGTCCATTAAGGAACCAAAATGTGTGCCGTGTGCCTCAGAGCAGGTATTTCTATTTCAGCCCACTCTGTCTAATGAAAAGCATCCTTTTATTTCACGTTTCTGGAGCTGCTAGTGTCACTCCTCATTAGCAGTAGGATCAGTAGGATCAATTTGTAGGCATAATGCAGACTCTTACTACCTTTAACAATTACTTTTATATAGCTTAGGTGATCACTTTTTGTGAGTTTGTCTTCAAAGAGATGAAATAAAGCGTTTCTGCAGCCTTTTCTCCTGGGGATTCAGCTAAAGGCATAGTGGTTGTCTGTGGTCTTTGTCAGTGTAGTTATTGGGAAGAAAATGAGACGATATCAGTAAAAGACAATGAAGATCCGGGAGTTTGGGAGTTACTACCAGATGAACTTGGCTATTCTATTCACTCTTTGAATAGTTGGGCACAAGCTGGAAATTCCACCAGGCTCATATAACTTCAGTGAAAGTCTTTCTCATTTTGTTACCTAAGCAGAGTAATACAGTGATATTTCTTTGCTTCCTAAGAATACCCTGGAATAGTGCATTACAGGAAAACGGCTATAATGGAGTAAAGTTCAAATGGACTTAACTTTATTTAACTCTGATTTTTCAAACTATGAGAAAGAGCATATGGTGAAAGGGTTTTTTTTTGCCACAGCTCCAGCACTCAAATTTGAACTCATTTCTTTAGTGAAACAGGAACTTAAACATTTTTCATGTACAAATTTTGCTTTTCTGTTCATATTGCTTGAATCAGGAGTAACTTTTAACTTAGTGAAGAAAAAGGTTGAAACTAATAGTGGAAACTCCCCTTTTGATTCAAAGGAGTAGGATTTGGGTTTGGCTGAAGATCATTTTAGCTCTGCTTTACTCATGGCAGTAAGCTGATTTTCAGAAGTGGCCAGAAACTGTGTGCCATAGCCGCCTCTTTGGTTATATTCACCATTTTTCATGTGCAAGGTATGATTTGAGAAGGTATGATTTGAGCTTGCTTTTTGTTATCTCACTACAGAAGTTTCAGTGCGCTGGTTGAAGGACTATAAATTTGACCTGAGTGGGTCTGGTGCTTGTATGTGTAATACATATTGTACTGGATGTAGTGAGAAACTGATGAGATGCTGAATTAATAAGATACTGGCTGTGTTTCATAAGGGTTTTACTTTGTGATTACTGAAGCCAAGGAAGAAGTGGGGGGAATTTTATGGTATAAATTGCAACTGATACAAGACATCAAGATGTCTTGTCTTGCCCTTTCTGACACCCTGGAAGAATGCATTCTGTGTGAGAAACAGACATGCAGCCCAGTGTATCTTCTTCCATGCAGTCCCTACTGACCATGCTAAGATTTCATTCAAGTAGCTTGAAATTGGGCTGCATGGTATATTTTATTCTGTTTTAAGCCAGATCTGCATGCACATTCACAGTGTTGCTGGTGTTGAATTATGCACTTGAAAGGTGCTTGACTTCCATCCTTTGCCCCTTGCCTTCCCCTTCCCTTCTTAGAGCCACAGAAAAAGTGGTATTTTGGGCAGCTAGAATGGACAAGACAGTAGCAAACCAGTTCCTTCTTGTAAGAAACAGCTGCTTTTAGCCTGGCCTAGCAGACAGAAGTTTCCCTGTTCCTTGTTCCCTTCGTGGAGGACAGGATTAAGTTTTGATAGTTTCCTGTTTGTTTTCTTTCTGTTTTCTGTGCTCTTTTTTGCTTAAGATGTCTGTAGCATCTTAAAGCTTGACTTACGGTTGGATCAGATACTCCTTTGGCTATCTTGGGTTTATGGATTATATCTGGGTAAAGTATAATTAATGATCAAGTAAGGGAAATAACCCCAGCTGTTGCTGAAATGAATAGCTGATACTGAACTGTAAGAATGTGACGTAACTGTGAGAATGCAGACATCCAAAATTATCTCAGGGTCAGAAAATGAGTAAATGAGAAGTAGGTTGGGAAAGATGTTAACATAAGATTTTTGAGAGAAGAATTTACAACACATTTCTAAGATGGTTGGGACTTGAGCATGAGTAGTGGAGAATGACTAATATGTTAAGAATTGGATATGTACTTTTGGGAAGCTATAGCTGCAGTGATCTGTGCTAGCTGTGTACAAATACAGTGGGAACCTATACAACTGTGAAAATGCAGGCAGGAAATTGCATTTAATTTGGGCAGTGTCGTTAATGTGTTAATCAGGAAAGAGGGAGACTTGGAGAATGGAAAGATGAAGAAGAGGTTGAATTGTTCCTCTTATGTTATGCCTCTTGGAGGTCTCCTGTATATATATTGCTTGGCAGAATGATGTGTTAAGTGCCCAAGTGTACAAATGGAGTGGTATTTAAATGAGTGGAAAGAATGTATTTGCAACAATGGAAAAGGTAAACTTTAAACAGGTAACACTAAGATAAAACTGGAGAGTAATCTGCCAAGATAAAAAGGTAATAAATACCACTGTAACTTGGAAAACAGAAGATGGAAGACTTGGTCAAAAGTGAAATAGGAATAAGTGTCAGACTGCTACAGAGCAAGTGAATACATCTTTAGAAGTCTTGGTTTTTTTAGTGTGTACGATGGAAGAATGACTATTGAAAGCTGCATTTGATGAAAAGCGTAAATAGGTGGCTTAGCGGTTTAGCTGTTAAAATAAATCTAAGAGCATTAGTCTGTTCTTTTTGCACAATAGTGCTTTAGTGATGAAGTCTAGTATTAATAGCTTTTTCATTAACTGTAACAGTTGGATACCTTACTTTCTGACTCTTGCAGGTGCCTTCGCATGCAAGATGGTACCGTTTGTTCAATCCACTGCTATTGTAACCGAGATTCTTACAATGACCTGCATTGCTGTGGAAAGACATCAGGGAATTGTGCATCCACTAAAAATGAAGTGGCAGTACACCAATAAAAGAGCTTTCACGATGCTTGGTAAGATTTTAGGCATCTCCAGTAATCGTGTGTATAGAGAAATAATCTTCAGCATAGCTGGTGCAGATGGCGTGACAGAACAAAAGACAGAACAGAACATGTTGACTGATGTATACCTTCTATAGAGAACTTTGTTCTTTATTTAAATTGTCTACTTTGCCTGACTCTTTAAAGTTGAAGCTCTTAAACTGTTTGTACCAAAACTTATGCTGCTTGTTGTACAAAGTGTTAAAAAGTGTATTTCTTTACAGGGATCGTCTGGTTGCTGGCTCTTATTGTTGGGTCACCTATGTGGCATGTGCAACGGCTTGAGGTATGTTAGGTGAAATGGGAATTTACATTTTAAACTCAGTCCTTGCTGAATCTCTTTGTGCCTTTAGCAATGAAATGAAATAAAACCCTAAGAAATGACAATGGGATAAGAGAAGTGGAGATTTTGTTCTGTGTGCCAGTATGAGAAAGCCTAAGGATTAAGATTTACATGCGCTGGAAGGACTACCAGCAGGGACTAGTCATGTCTACCCTCCCCAACTGTGTCAGTGAGCTGTAATTACATCTGTGATTTCCACTGTGGCTTCCTTTTGATTTATAGGTGTGCTGGCACACAGCAGTATAGTGCTTAGATACTGTTTCAGGATGACACAATGTTCCCTGACATTTGGAAGAACTGCGCCTAGTTTAAAATATAACTAGCTTCCCATTATAGTTTAAGGAGATACTGTACACTTTTGGAGGGCAAAAAAAAAAAGGCTTGTCAGAATCTGCTGCTTTTAAGTCTGAATGTTAACAATTTTTTTTTTTAAAGTAACTAATATATGAGGTTTCTATACACCCATCTTTGCTTGCAAAATGCGTAGCCAAGGTCTCCTTTGAAAATCCTTGTTAAAAAAAAAAAATAGTTCTAAGGAGGAATGCAAATCAGAGCATCTCTTGACCTCTCTTTGTCAATTTGGATCAACCCAATACTTGATGTGGAAAAATGCTTGGAAGAATTTTGTCACTTTGCAAAGTCTCTGTTGAATTTTCGTTGTTGTATTAAGAGCAAGGAATATTTGAATGTACTTGGGGTAAACGCTGTAGTGACTCATATCCTTTACACTTGTTACAGGTTAAATATGACTTTCTATATGAAAAAGTGTATGTATGTTGCTTGGAAGAGTGGGCCAGTCCGATTTATCAGAAGATATATACGACCTTTATTCTTGTTATACTCTTCCTTCTTCCACTGATGTTGATGCTTTTTTTGTACACTAAAATTGGCTATGAACTCTGGATTAAGAAACGAGTGGGAGATGCTTCAGTTCTTCAAACCATTCATGGGAGTGAAATGTCTAAAATATCAAGGTTTGTGAAGTAAAATACAGTTGGAACTTTGACTTCTAGAAAGCTTTTTTTTTTTTTTGAAAACCAGTGGGGGGGGAATCTATCTTTCCTTATCCGTTGGGATATCTAGAAGCATAAACCAGATTTTTAAAGCTAGCTAGTTATTTAACACTTGGATACCCAATGTAAGGCAGCTTAAACATATTGTTTTCTTCAAAGAATAGTGTTGCCACACCTTGGAAATCAAGCCCTTTCAATAAATCTCATATTATGCATTGTGAAATGCTTGTTTTTAAAAGATGTAGGCCATGAGTTAGAAGATGACAGGGAAAACGCTGCTACGTTATTTCCATATGGTCTATGGTAAGTTCTTTATGTAATTCGGAGACTGTGAACTGTGAAATGATCCTATTATGAGTTAAATTGGCATATGGGAAAAAATCAGAATTAATTTATAAACTACTTCAGTACAGTTTAACTTTATACAGCTTCCAAAGAGTTTTGAGTGTTTTCAGATGTGTTTGTATGAGACTATCTAGATGGTAATGCTCTATCTGAAAAGTTACGAAAATCAGTAAGTACAAACTTTGCTATTTGTCACTAAATATGAGCTACCCTTAATATTACTTCATGTTTTTTTGTTTCATTTGGCAAATTGATCTATTGCGTGATGTGCTAGCAACCTCCAACAGTTCTGCTCATTGAGGAAAGTATCAACTGTAAGGAGACTACCAATGAACAGCTTAAAGATAAATGATTCCTTCAATATTTGTGTAAAAATGCACTTAAGGAAGTGGACCCTTGTAAGTCAGAACTGAAAGAGGATGCAATCTCGCAGGAATTAAGGTGACATGTAATCTTCGGGCTACTCCTCAGTTTATTTTCACAGAGTGGGGAGAAGTTCCTGTAACAGCTACTGGTGAAGTGCTGCTGCTTTAGCTCGAGTGAGACATCCTTCTTGGGATCTACAAATGTAGTTATATGAATTATTTATCAGTTTGGGGATAATGATAAGTTCATGTATACCTTGAGTTCGTGAGATATTATAGTGGAGGCAGGCAGTGTGCTTCTTGCTCTTATTCTAGCACTTCACTTACCAGCAAAGGAGCAAAGGTTGAACATTGCAGGTTTAGTTTCACTTACACCCTGTCAAATTCTCTGTGGAATCAGGTGCTGTGGGTATGGTCAGTGCTCCCAGATCTAGGAAGGGACTCTTGTTTTTTGAGCTATTAATGGAATTTCATGTGGTCTGCCTTCCCGCCGCCTCCCCCCCCCCCCCCCCACCCCCGCCACCATCTCTTACTGTTGGAATTGCATCTGCTTGAATAGAGTGAAAATACCGTGCAAGATATGTTAATGTCATTGGTTGCTGCAGCTGCAAAGTGTGTTGTTTTCCCAAAAAAGAGAACTAAAAGATGTTAATTGATGTACTAGATTTATATGATGCTACATTTTTTGTTTCAAGGGGAGTTGTGTACTTCTGAGCATTCTTCCAGGGTCTTGTTTGCATCTGCAACCATCAGAACATACTTACAGATCTAACTTGAAGAGACATACTTAACTACTAGTCAATTTTTAGTGATTCAGTATGGAATGTCTTGATGCAATTTCAGGAAGAAGAAGCGAGCAATTGTTATGATGGTGACAGTGGTGTTTCTCTTTGCAGTCTGTTGGGCCCCTTTCCATGTAATTCACATGATGATAGAATACAGTGAGTATCTGCCGTTTGTCATACAATAAAGCCTTCCTTTTTTTATTTTCAGTAATGGAACTACAGGTTGTGAAAAGCTAGTGCTGCTGCAGCATTCAGCTATAGAATACCTTCTGCTAGCAAAAGTTAATGTTGTGCTTATAAATCCTGGATCACTGTCTTGTAATAGAGATACATAGTCAACAACAGATGAATTACTCTTAAGAGAGTACAAGTGATTGGCAGATCTGAAGTGCTCATGGGAAACGAATACATTTCAAAAACCCTATTATCATAGAATCATTTAGGTTGGAAAGGACCTTTAATGTAGTGTTTGGAGATACCTTGTATCTGAGGACTTGTGTGACAGCTACATCTCTTTTTCCCTGCTGTGTGAATTAAAAAAAAAAAAAAAAAAGATATTTGTGTCTTGCTGTAAATCCTACTGAACTTTGTTGTAGGGTGGGTGGGAGGGAACCCAAAATCTCTACCAGCTCTTTTAGAATGTAAGCCCTTCAGAAGGGAGATTGTAATTTCTTCTGAATTTGTACAGCACATAATCCAGTCACAGAATCACAGAATTGCTAGGTTGGAAAGGACCTTCAAGATCATCAAGTCCAACCATTAATCCAGCGCCACCATGTTCCCTAAACCATGTCCTGAAGTGCCACATCCACACGTTTTTTGAACGCTTCCGGAGATGGCGACTCCACCACCTCCCTGGGCAGCCTGTTCCAATGCTTGACCACTCTCTCAGTAAAGACATTTTTCCTAATATCCAATCTAAACCTCCCCTGGCGCAACTTGAGGCTATTTCCTCTTGTCCTATCACTGGTTACTTGGGAGAAGAGGCCAACACCCTCGTCGCCACAACCCCCTTTCAGGTAGTTGTAGAGAGCGATAAGGTCTCCCCTGAGCCTCCTCTTCTCCAGACTAAACCACCCCAGTTCCCTCAGCTGCTCCTCATAAGACTTGTGCTCCAGTCCTGAAAAGGAGGTTGTTAGGCCTTACAAGACTCAAAAAGCAAGACCTGACTGTTAGGATTTTGAGCATATCTCTGTAGATTCTTTCTATTTCTATGGCTATCATGCTACCTTCATTTGCTGAAAGGTCAAAAGTACCTGGCTGGAAGGTAAAAGATATTTCCAAGTATAAAACCTCTTGAACAAGTAAACTTTGAATTCAAATTTAATTTTAATTTAAGGGTGAAGACTTCTATTTGCATCCACTTAAGTTGTCATACTGCTGGTAGTTAAACTGTTATGAAATATTTACCCCATCACTTGCCCTGGTTTTAACGAGGTAGGTATATTGGAAATATAAATACTGGGCATCATAGTGATAATACCCAATGAATCCAGTTGTATTTTTTTCAGTGCTCTCAACTGAATACTAGCCTGGAAATGCCCTCAGTGCTTGTTATTTTTGCTTTTTGCTATTTGCCCTGTTCTTGCACTTTTCATCTCCCATCTCTTGCCTGGGTACTGGGATAGCCTGTGAGACTATGCAGCAAGTTATGTGTAGGAACAAGGGGAAGTTGTCAGTAGTAGTTGTACTCTGCATGCCAAAGGCAGCAGCTGTTTCTGTGTCTACTGTCACAAATAAGGTGGTAGCAGGTAAATCAGTAGTCATGCAGCCAGTCAGCTGAAGGAAATGATGTTTTTGCCTGGGCAGAATCAGAAGTGCAGAAGCTGTGACTATTAAGATTGTCTGGATTGCCCCATGTTAAGGTTGCTTATAAGACTGAATTGTTTGCTCCCTTTTCATCACTAATTTCAGAAATTACTTCAAGTGCTGCAAGGACTTTATTTTACTTGACGTATAAACCTTTGTAGTATTTATACAGAGTTTGGTCACTGAGTATTTGAATTCAAGGAATTCAGAGTCCTCCGTGATCTCAGTGGTTAAAAAGTGACAGATGTGACCAAGAAGGTGTATTTTTATGTCCATGGCCTGGTCTGTGTCAGCACAAAGAAGGCCTGTGTGGTCAGTGACAAGACATGGATTGGCGTTAATACACATTTGATACAGACATGAAAATTAGAGCCAGAAGAACAACTCCAATAAACAAGGCTTGTATTTAGCAGGCTGGAACCTTTCTGTTGCTTGGCCATTGGACAAGTTTTTTGGCTCAAAAATTGCCTCTTTTGAATGACTCTGTCCGTATTTACATATACACAGAGCAGGGCTATGTGGTAGATCTTGATCTTCCCTTGCTGATGAAATCCTGTTGCTGATATTAAGAACCTCCAGCAAGGTCTTTTGTTGATTTTTAAACAAAAGCTTCTAAGGCCAGACGGGATGTAAACAGGCTAAGAAGTAGGCATTTGTGCCATTCCTTGCTTAAAGCATATTTCCTTTTTCCTTTCCAGGTAATTTTGAAAAGGAGTATGATGATGTGACAGTCAAAATGATCTTTGCAATCGTCCAGATTATAGGATTCTTCAATTCTATTTGTAACCCTATTGTGTATGCTTTCATGAATGAAAACTTCAAGAAAAATTTTTTGTCTGCCATCTGCTTCTGCATTGTCAAAGAAAATTCATCACCAACCAGGCAACTTGGGAACTCGGGGATTACTATGAGGCTGCAAAAGGCAAGCGTTTCTCAAAGAGACCCCATTGACTCGGACGAAGCCAGGAGGGAGGCATTCAGCGATGGCAACATTGAAGTCAAGTTCTGTGATCAGCCAGCTTCAAAAAGGAATTTGAAACGGCACCTTGCCTTATTCAGTTCTGAGCTTACTGTGCATTCTGCATTAGGAAATGGACAGTAGCATCACAAAGGTTTTGAGAATGGGAGCAACACTCTCTTCATATGATAACTTTGAATAAGCCATTTAAAACAGTTTTCTACTTTGCATGCTGAAAAGAGGGGGAAAATATTTTGTGGATTATTATAATATTGGGATAATGGTTGAGAAAATGTAATATATTTTATCAGGATCAGGAGTAACACTTTGGAAAACAATTACTCTGTAGTTTCCAGGAGGAACAAAAACCAAAGAATTTCTTCCGAAGCTAATTTAGGGCTTGTTTGCCCTCTGCTTTAGGTAAACCAAACAACTATTGCTTGCTCTGTTTTTATTCTGTGTCTGGATGCTGGCACACTGCTGGACCATATGCAGCTGAATGCCAGAAGACAGGAACTATGGAGAGAGTGCACACTTTTTTTGGACAACTTGGAAATCTGACATGTGTCTAATGTTGTAAGATCTGCTCCCTGCAGCTCTGAAGACAGAGGAGCGTCAGATCCGGGTTCAGGAAAAATGCAGACTGAGATGCAATTCTATTTTGGAAAAAGTAGTACATGAAAGAGCCAGCCAGAATTTGACTCCGAAGAGATTAAGATTTAAACGTTGCATGCATGTTCAGATTTTGTTAGCAGGAAGCATAGTAGAAATTAACAATGCATGCATGATTAATGTGCTGTTTTTACAGGTTAATTCTTGGGTACAAATGTAAATGCCAGTGTACTGCCCTGTAAACTACATTGTTCTGCTGAAAAATGTAGAAGTTGAAAAAGTGCTGCACAAGAGTGTGCAGAGGCTGGAGGTGTGGTCTACAGAGTAAACACTGAGTTGAACTTAGTCATGCTTGGGTACTTGACATACAGTTTGAAAGTACGATGATGCCGTTTTCTGGAGGCATATAAGATCCAGAGCTGTTTGGGGCTCTATGGAAGGCTTTCAATTGAATATCATGGTCTTTTGACCAGGTGCTTCTCCGAGGACATGCACAAATTTTTCTGTCTCTCCATTGTCTTCAAAGTGGATTAATTACTGTCTAAGAACAAGGCCAGTGTTCTGTTATTTTTAGGCTTCATAGTAAATTAAGGGGTTGAAATGCATATAAATTCTAAATGTTTTTGTTCTCAGTGGGTCAAACTGAAAAATTGTGAAAGGATGCATACAAGTGTGGGACTGGGGCAAAAGTGGGATCTATAATGGTACACTGTGATCTGATCCCATAAATGAGGCTTTGAAATATGTAACTTGCAAGTCCAGCTACGGTTAGATTGGATCCTTCAATAGCCTGTGAAATGTCGGTTCTCTCTTCTGTCATCGTTTGCCCCATCTAAGGGACCTTGGTGCTCCCTTGGCAGTAAATTTTAAGATTCTACTTTACACTTTTTTGTAAAGGAAAACTTAGTCTAAATTATCCTTGTATAAATTGGAATTCATCTGATCCTTCTCTAACGTTTACAAATTTCCATTGGATAAGGCATTCTGATGCAGGTTTGTGACATACTCTTTATTAACATATATATTATTTATCTTGTATATGATATAATCCCATGCAATGATAGGTGAAGATTCCTGACTTGTCTTGATAGCCAGGAATTAAGAGCACTCCTATTGATGTAAATGTATGTATGTATGTATTAGATAAAATGACAATTTTGGAGAGCTATGTCTGAAAACAACATGAATTGAGGTCAGGTTCTGCTTTAGACAGTCATGCAGACATGGCCCTTTGCATTACCTTTGAATAATGCTGTAAGCAACAGCAGCAATTTTTGTGTGCAATTACAACTGTGACTTCCTTTGAAAACCATTTCTGTCTTAGCTTGTCTTTCATCTTTCTAGACAGGGATCTTTTAGTAAGATTTTTCTGCCGTGGAGAATAGGGGCTATTTATTAGAGTGGTTTATTATCACAGTTTTCCTCAGTTCATATCAAATTCATCTGGCTGATGGCGAGAACTGTGTTTTGACAGATTCCATAACTGAAAAACAATTTATTTTGAGCTTTTTATTTATTTGTGCTGCTAATGTCAATGGCAGATTTTAACAAGTATTTAACAAAAACTTCCAAGTATTTTATGATTTTGTTTCAGTTTACCTGTTTCCGCTGTTGTCTCAAAATGTTATGTCAACGAGTAAGTGTTGTAGTATTGTATTAATTTTTTAATTAAAATCCCTTTTGGCATTGCTGTTTTGCACTGGGAGCATCTGCTATAAACTTTATTCTTTGAGTCTCTGTGAAAGATTTGTATAAACTTATGTGCTTTTTTAGAGAGTAAATTTCAGTCCTGTTACAGGTGCCAGCTGTTACTGTAATCCTGAGAGATGTGATTTAAAGAACTTTACAGAATAAGGTGAGAGAGGGGAAAAGAACTTCCACTCTCTTGGTAGGAGGGAAGTGGTAAATGTTTCAGAATAGGTATATGTGGCTACGGTTAGGTTAAATATAAACCGAACTACTAAAGACAGCTCTCGTACTGTCCTTAATAGTAACTGTATTATTACTGCATTTTTGACACCATAGTTTTCTCGGAGCTAGGTAATCTTGTGAGAAGTCTTAGCTGCAGGGAGTGGAAAAACCTGTATTGACATAAGCAGAACTAAGACTTTGCCCATGTTTGGGTTTTTTTTTAATCGGTCAGAGCTTCATCTTTGATTTATCGAACAAAACAAATTGTTCTATTGAATCACGTCAGTTGTCAGTAGCCTGTAGTAGCCTGTCTCTTGTGGTGACTCATATCATGTGTTTCTGAGTGTGTGGCTGTAGCTGAGTACTTCAAACCTGTGAAAGCTAGCACTGATGTGGAAAGAACATCCCTGCTATCCTCTCAGCTTGCCTGTTTATTCCATCTTATAGTAACAGAATTGCATGGTGAATCTGATCAGAAAAGTTTCTGCCTTATGATTTTACTGGAGAACAGAAGAGATAACCACACTCATTTCCCTAACTGAGAATATTTCTCAAAAGTGTGCGTTCTTTGAGGAAAAATGCTTCCTCAAAAAAGTTTCTTTCTAATGTCTTAGTTATGAACCACTTATTTCTTTGATCAAATTAAAGAGGAACTTACTTTATTCTCAGCTGTCAGGAGCTAAGCCTTAAACTTATGATGAGATAATGCCAGGAACTGGCATGTGGATGAAGACAGGAGCTTGAAAGGACACATTCAACTGAACAGAGACTCTGAAAATTTGAATGGACCAGGAAAATGTGTCAAATGTGTGGTCTTGCTCAACTGAAATCAGAGTATAAACAAGGAAAACAGTGAGTAGAAGGGAGTGAATCCCCTCGGTAACTGTAACAGTGCATCTGCTACAGAATTCCCATTATTAGAGGCAGGAAGGGGGCAGGATAAATAGCAAGATTTCTTCCTAGGAGAGTTTTATCACTTTTGGAGGGGAGGATTTCAGAGGATGGCAGATGCATTCATTTCTAGGTATGGTTTTAAGCTTTAGAAAGTGGTGCTGGGCTGTAACGCTTTGTGCTGAATAGACCGGGAACTGTGCTTTTGTTGAGGAGACTTGATGCTCTTATGGACTAACACAGTTCTCTGCAGGCATTATATAATCTGTAGATGATGAACAACTAAACAGAGAACTAGCTGTTCCCCTGTAGTGTTGACAAAGTTTTCATAAGACATTTGTGGTATTGAGTGAGGGGGGCATTTAGGTGCAGATGAGATGTCTATTTGAAGTTTCATAGTTTCATTCTGTTTTCAAGTAGACTTTGATTGTTCCCAAAACAAGGATAACAGGTGGTAGCAGAGAAGATGGTGTGTCTCAATCTGGGACTGTGTGCTTAGAACATCCTTAGCCAAATTCTCAGTGAAAGCCAAGCTTCAAGTTAGCTGTTTCAGACCTTGGGTTATGGTTAGCATTTTGGGGAGTGCTGCCTAGTCTTTACACACTGAGTTTATGTAAAAATGTTTGTAGATCAACTAAATCTGCAAGTTACTGGTTCTCCGTCAAGAAGAAAAAAAATCTGTCCCTTGCTGAAGCTAGTTTGCTCTGGTATGATCTGTTTGGAGGGAATGGTAGCAGTGGTAAGGATTTAGAAGGGAGCATGCCCTAAATGTAAGCGAGATTATGGAGGGAAGGCTGAACAAATGTTTGAAAGCTGATGACATGAGCAAAGCAGAGGTGGGGTGTTGAAAAGCACGCATAAATAGGTGTGTCCAGGGTTCAACTGTGCAAGGCTTGGTTATGAAGCGCAGATAGATGGAAGTCCTTTGCTTAGCTTTGCTGAAAAAGTTGTTGAGCTGAGAGTATGCATCGTAAAACCATGTAATAAAACAATTAAATGTTTTTGTTTTTTCTAAGATGGTAACGGCAACTCAGAGATGAGAAAAGTTCAAATTGAGGCACGAGAGGAAAGATTTTTTTGTTAGAAGATAGCAGTTAAAAAATAGTGAATATCAGCCTGTTCCAAGGAATAATGGGAGGCAGCCTTGCTCAATGTGTCTCATGATTGGCAAGCCAGCAGAGACATGCGATGTCCCTACATCAAGGGGGTAAGTATAAAAATTCTCAGCTTGGCAGTGGGTTAGTCCTGTCCATATGCTGGTTACACAATTAGCTAATATGTAACGATTGTATATACTATTTGCACAGGCACTGAGTATGGTAGAAGCTGTTAAAACAAGTGACCCAGTAGAGGGGAAGGGACACCTGGGAGATGAGAGAAATATGCAAAGAGCATTGAAGATGAGGACTAAATTATTACTGCCCAGGGAAAAAAAAGGGGTAAGTGAAAGGATTTAGTGGAGCTGGTGACTTAAATGGTATAGGAAGATAGTCATGGCAAACCATATTTTTATGTAGATTATGGATAATTGAATGTTACAAAAGTTCAGAAAGTTTAGAAACTATTTAGAGAGCAGTGTTGGGAATGGGACAGCATCTAAATGCCCAGCGCAAAAGGCTGGGAAGAGCAAAAGCTGCCCTTTCGGTGCTCATCCGAGTGGAAGTTGTGGAATGGAGCAGGAGCTCCACTGTGGTGAGGAGACAGAGCATTGGGAGCACAGTCCAGTTGTGTGAAACTTACCTGTTGAGAACAGGCAGAGGCTTTCCTAAAACAGCAGAAAGAGGAGAGGATTAGAATAATTTCTCTCTGCATCCTGGTTAGCAGCTCGTGTTGGTTTTAAGGTTTTCAAAGCTACAGATTTTCAAAGCAAGTTCTCTTTTATTTTGTAGACGAATTCTGATTAACAGCAGTGTTCTAAAGCTTATATCTTTCTGAGAAACAGGGATTTAATGCAGAAACACAACAGGAGGTTAGATTCTATATATTGCTTCAGAAACATTCACATAACAATTTCTTTTATTTTTGTCTATACTGGAAGTCCTGCTTTGACACCTCAGAACTGGCTTCCTGGAGTCTTGCTGGAAATTCAAGCCATCGTTAGCTTCCTCTGTTGAAGCTCCAGTGAAATTGATGGATTATGAAGTTATCTTAAAAACCTCTGGTGATTTGAGATGAGAAGGAATCCATGCTTTTAATATACAGTTAATAATTTATTGCAAGTGTCTCTAGTTCCTCAAAACTGTCAAAATGTGAAGTCCTGCTCAAATGTTATGCAGATTTTTCTGACCCTGTAATAGATTCTGATTTCAATTACTATCTCCAGTGCTGCTCTTAGGATGTCGTACTATCTTTATCAGCTTCTGATTACTGCTGCTTGCATGGGTATTGTTTCCTGTTCTGGAATTTCTGGGTTTTGCTCTGTCTGGCCACAAGCAGCAATTTTTGTCTTACTGACTTGTCTGTAAGCAGCTGCAGTGATTAGAGCTGCCTCATCCAGATTTCATTTTATAGAGGCATGAATATATCTGTTTTAAAAAATGATGCTTAAATTTTTATGATGCTTGCATTAAAAAAAAAAATGCACTGGAGTAAATTAGTGTTTAAAGTGTTCCTTGACCTGATGCAACTGTAGGTGAAGCTTGGTGTGTTTCCTCAGATTGAGCAGAACTAATGGTGAAATAGATGCTTACTTTGGACTCAGCAACTGATCTGTAACCCTGTAATAGGAACATCTGGAGGAATAAATTAAGAGTGTATTAGTCTGCTCTCCTCCAGTGTCACATACTGTTTTATTATGAGTTTAACCCCCCAAACGTTTCAGCTGCATCAGTGCAACAAAACACTGTCAATTAAAAGTAGTAAAACCTGGTTCTTTTCATTCCTAGAAATAAAGAATAACAGCCCTGCAAGTCAAGCTGAGATACCATCTGTTACTGAAAAAGTGCTGTCCTACATGCCAGGACTGTTTCTGAGAAGGTTTAAGGATATTTGCACATAACACACACATTTGTAAAAGGCTTCTAGAAATTTAGTAGAGATACAAACAGACTTTTAGAAATTGCATCTGTGCCCTGTAGGGTGCTTAAAGCTCAAACTAAGACTTGAAAGATATCTGCTGCCTGAAAAATGTTACTTGAATTTTGTTGACAGATATGCCTCCTGTGGAATACAAAGCTTTCTATGAAAAGCTCTTGTTTCTTTACATTTTCAAATTTTTTTTTCTCAAAGCAGAAACTTCTGCTTATTTCTCATTCTTGAGGGGGGGGAGGAATCTTAAAACATTTGCCCCAAACATCATCCGTTTATGTCACTTGCTGATTAAATATGGGAAAACCTCACCTTGAAATGTTCCCACTTGAAAAAAAAAATTAAAAAAGATATTTTGAGCCATATCAAAAGAAACACTTTAGAGACTCAGTAGTATACAAATATTTGTGTGTTTTTTGAGGCAGCTCTATGTAGCTGGACAGCAGAAGCACTCTGTATGTGTGTGTGTCGGGAGTGAGGGAGGGGCTTGGAGATACTTAGCGGAACTTTTAATTCTTTAAAGATTCTTAGTCTGCTCTCATTCGCAAAGGTGCCCAGATTCAGATAAGAATGTAAAAACTCCGGGTCCAGCTACATATACAATGGCCTATAACCTTTCTGGTCCCATTGCACAGTGACCTTACTGTGCTTTCTTTGATATTTTTCTTTTGTTTGTTTTGGTATAATCCAAGTTAGCTTCCTAAAAATTTACTTTGCCTACTTCTGTTCATGATTGATTTTTTTTTTTTCTTTTACATCTATAAATGTAGCTGTTTGTACTCTCACTGTTCAAGCAGTTCTTGTGGGTGTGGTGTTTTTTGCATAGTCTTACTAGGAAACTATTACATGAGTTTGAAAATGGTGTATCTTGGAATTTTTTACTATTGTGAATTTATGTATATTTATATTATGGTAACAGTGAAAATTAAAGTTAAATACAAAGGTAGCATGAAGCAATCATATTTAAAATACTGTATCACCATTTTCTGACACTTATTTGGTGCTTCTAAGAGGTTTGCTTGGGAATATATGTGAGCAGTCTAGCTCACTGGGTTCAGTTGCTGTTTGTGGAATATGGTTAGTTTATGAAAGGGACTGTATCCTAAAATGACATTATATTTTGCTTGCATTGAAAGACTTTTTTAGTTCACTCCTTTCTTATAGTAAAATTTCTCTTCTTGAGTTTCTGGTTGGAATCTTCTTACAGATTTCTAGCTTTTGTTTGCTCTTTCCAATGGCAGCACTCAATTTTCCTATATTAATGACAGCAAGGTTTCTTGAGAATCTCTACCATCAGGTAAGTCTACTGTTCCCTTCCTCATGGTCCTTCTCTCCTTGAACTCCAATGTTTTCCAAAGATCCATGATTAAATTGAGTGCAGCGTTTCAGCTGAGGCTTTAACAGTGCCCCATGGAATAAATATTAGTCTTTCCTGACAGCTATATCTATCTTTGTTCTGTTTGCCAGAATACAGGTACTTTTGGATGCTTAACTTTCTACTTGTACAGAATTCAGAATGTGTGAGTGTAAATGTGTACTTTCATGCCTCTTTATAAACTGGAAATTCTGGTTTCAGACTTGAGATAATTTTTGTGACATCTTAAACTTACAGCTTTAATCACATTCAATTTCTTATTTAGACCATCTTTTGCCCCTTACCCTGAGCAAAGCCTTAATTAAATAATTTAAAATTTAAGGCAAGGTGTCCACAATTCTCTTGTTATGTCTTGGAAATATGTGAGAAGGATTTCAGGCTTTTTCAGTGCACTTCTAGCTGATTTGTAAATCCATTTCATTTTCTCATCTGAAACAGGTGTCCTTGCTACTTGTATTTATGCCACCTCGATAAATATTCTAATGTATGTACATACAACTCTTACAGGATCAGATGTAGTTTTCCAGTAGTATCACAGGTGCACTGTTGTAAATTTCTGCTTCAACAGTTTGTTCAAGCAAAAATTCTTCAAGATTGAACTGTATTTTGCAGCACTGAAGAATGAATTCTTGACTGAATAAATAAAGCAGAAGTGCATTGACTTATGTATCCATCCCACTGGAGGGGGAAAAGAGTTTGAATGGTGCTTTTCTTTTTTAATGTTGTGTAAGCCAATCTTTTTTCCAGCAGATAGTTGCCAATGAAGTTAGAATAGTAATAATTTGTGAATAGTATTCACTATTCACAAACAGTGAATATTGTGTTGTAATTATTTATAGTGAATAGTTACAATACAACTCTTTTAGGAAAAATAAATCTATTTGTAAAAGAAAAAGGTCAATAGATTTTTTAATTTTTTTTTTTAATATAACTTTGCTTCTTAATTACCTTTTTAGGCTGCACTCATTTATGACTCTTCCTGGTGGACTCCCTGAAGCTGTGAGTCCACCTAGCACAATTGGTCTTGGTCATACTGCAGTGAAGCTCTTATATTATGAATATTGAAAGTATTTTTTACTTTGTTCATACCTCCAAGAACTTATAATTTAAATGCTCATTGCAGTGGTTATCATAAATAAGAAGTGTTTGCTTCAGATGTCAAGTTTGAGAGAGTAAGAAAGAGGCCTGAAGGTTTTTTAAATTTTTACAAAAAGACAATTTTCAAACTTAGGCCTCTGCTTACCAATACCCAGATGAGTAAGCCCCTGCCCACAGACAAAGTCAGGACCAAAATTCCTG
>NW_010538408.1:28569-29012 GCF_000687285.1 Phaethon lepturus
AGCAAGAGGTAGAGTTTACAAATAACAAACTCCAGTATAAAACAAACCTGAATGACTACTATTTGCAGCACAGTCTGAAGTAATGCATTAAACAGAGGTACGACAAAAGGCTAGCAGTATGAATACCGGGAAGGTTATTGGTCAGGTTGGAGCTTATATGCTTTCTGCTGTGGAGCAGATTTATTTCAAGAGAGGTGGAAGAGGGGGGTATAACAGTGGTAAGATAAGTGTCCTACTGAGTTCGTATCTAGATGGAGGCAGTCTTTTTGCATGGAAATGTGTACCTGTAATAAAACGTCCAAGTAGATAACACAGAATTAGGTAATAAATAAGAAAACAAAACGATAACAGAATAAACTCTGCTGTACTGTGAAAGATCTGCTCTACAAATGAGCTTTAACAAGCTTATGAATTCCCTACTCATCATTTTAGATGTCTTTCCC
>NW_010538408.1:29036-29263 GCF_000687285.1 Phaethon lepturus
TTTCCCTAGTGTCCAGATTCTGCTGTGAAGGGTGAGAATGCTGCTAACTGGACTGTGTTGGATTTACTCAGTGAAGAGGCTGAATTATAGTTCTCAATTTGTACGAGGACTACTTTCTGTACTCTGCTTTTTGATATGGCAGGGCATTTTTGATATCCCCAGGAGCCTTGTGCTTTCATAGAATCACTGAACTCTGCAGTTACCTCTTGCTTAAGATCACTCTTTTC
>NW_010538408.1:29294-37804 GCF_000687285.1 Phaethon lepturus
ACAGTCAGCTTTGTTTAGTGGGAAGTCAAGATTTGACTTCTGCCTTTTGCCTTGCTCCTTTTCTTTTTCTTGCCTCATCAGTTTGTTTTACTTTTTCATGTAGTCTCTGTACTTTTTCTTTTAGTATTGCTTTCCATGAAGCAATTCCTTGAGTTCCCTGTGACCCCCTTATGACTTTTATACAGATTAGAATAACCAGGCACTGAATTTTGATGATGAAGTGAAACAGTCCTGTGTGTTAGAACTTGTATTCCATTAAGGCTGACTATCAGATGTATGAGCTGCATTTCCAGTCCTTATTTCAGGCTGTCTGCACCCTTGGGAAGACCTTGCCCGCTGTACTGGTTACATTTGGCTTGCATATGGTAAGAAAACTTGTAATTATGGAGACACCTGCACTTATCTAACGAAGGATTTGCATGTATTAGGGGAGCCGGAGATCCACTAAGAGTAGTGTGTGCAGCTGTCAGGTGGACACTTGGCATCAGGCCTGAGTGCAGCTGTAATGACAGTGAGGGTGGTGAGATGGGGCAGCATGGAGGGATGGGCAGCAACGCGTGATGTGGGCCGAGCCAGCAGCAGCACTGGTAGAGTTGTTAAGGCCCCTGTGGTAAAATAGATTGGGTCTACTTGACATCATTGGCATATATAAGAGATGTTTTCTGCCTTTTAATGTGGCCCACTGAGTACATGAAGAAAATGTAACTTGCATCAGCCCAGGCTTCCAGGTGCTTCTTAATGCTCTCTTCCTGGTAGCCTGTGTGTAGTATATATTGTTACTTCTGAATTTGACTTTATATATTTCTGTTGACATTCTATTTCTAATGCTACTTATTGACATCTTTCTGTTTACATATTCTGTTTCTTTGGCTTTACCTATTTCTCATGCCTAGGAAGTAAGGCTTCTCAGCGATGTGCCAGCTGCACTGAGAGTGTTGATTTTTCTTGCTTCAGATAACAAGTGTGGATGTCAGTCTTGATTGTACAGATCACAGCTGAACTATAAGCTTTTATAAGCCATAGCTTATAAAAGGTCCAGTAACTTTCTTCTGTGAGTCTGTAAAATATGTGCTGTGCAGCGTCTTGTGTGTGTATGTGACAACAGAAATGTAATGTTCTTCTGCTTCTTGCCTCTAACATATGGTTTCCATAGACACATCTGTTAAGCACCCGACTTAACTATGGACCAAACCCAGTAATAGCTGAAGAGTTTTGAAGCCCATGCAGTCTCAGAACAAATAGCTAGAAAAGGTATAGCATCTCCAAGGGTAAATTATAAAATATATCCTACTAAAGATTATATTAAAGCTGTGTCCTCAGCCAGACTTGAATTTTGAAGAGCAGATTTGTGACAAAAAACATGAAAAATCTGCTGACTGAACTCCGTATGGTTGTGTTGTGGCCCGGCTCAGGCCGTAGATGGCACCGTTGCTGTGCATGAAAAGCTGTCTTGGGCTTGCTCTTCCAGTCATGTTACTCCTAAGAGAATTGTTATCCTACAGGCTTTTGAAAGCATGTATCTGATGATAGAATTTGGTAAGGGTTTGATAGAGCTCTCCTCTCCCTAGAATTAGTATTGGGAAGAAGTGGAGAGAGGTGTTGGATTTTTTTTTTTCCTTTGTGCATCAAAACACATGGGGTACACAGCTCTTTTTCTCCAGTAGTGCTAATAAAGACCTTGTCCCTTATTTCTGTTCCTAGTGAGAACTGCATGTAACAAAGAATCTCTTAAAGAATTTCCTTATTTTAATCTTTGGTGTTTTTGTGATATTTTCTGTGATATTGCTAACAAGGCTACTATAACCATGATGTATTTTGGAGGATACTGAAGTTGAAAGCCTGCACTTCTCTGATTTTGTCAGCTTAAACATCTAAATCTACTCTTGGAACTTTACGATGATGTCTTTCCGTGCATAAAGAGGATGTCCCTGGCAGGCAAGGGAATGAGTCTGCTCCGACAGGAGGGAGGGTGCAGTTTGAGGTCCTTTGGGCTTAGCCACGGCCTGAAACAGAGGATGGACAAAAACCTGAGCTAAGGAGTTAGAGCTGATCAGTGACCAAGGATCAATGGTATAAACAATCCAATAGAAATGGGTTTTATTGGTTTTTTTCAAGTCTTACCTGAGATGTTTTAAGTTTTCCTTTCTGAGGGGAACATCTGAAAGTCATCCTCTTTGCTTTGGAAAACAGAAGTTTTCCAAAACAAATACCACACTTAGGTCTGTCTTGTTTTTTGAATTGAGCACTTGAAACATAAATTAGTAAATAGACCCACAAAACAATAGAGAGGAAGGCTCTCTGAAATCCTTCAGACAACTCATTTCCAGACTCCCTGGAGTGTACTAAACGGCCCATAGCTGTAGACATCCTGCTTCCCAAATCTGGTGATATAGTGGGGGGAAGCCAAAGAGGAAATGAAGGGAGGGGGAAATAAAGAGTTATTTATTAGCAATCGTGAGAAATCTTAGTTCTGAAATGGTGAACTTACAAATGTAAAAGCACTCAAAAAGTGATCTGTTTTTATTACAGTCTCCACAGATACTCATTAAAACATTTTAGGTACAAAAAAAGCCTCTAAAATCTCAAGGGAGTGGGAGAACATTGCTATTACAGTTGAAAAAAGCAAAAAGTACCCTTGTGTTGGTAAACAAATTTAACAGCTTGTCAAGATCAGCTGTGAAATATAAGTCTTGCCATAGTGATATAAGTTAAAGCTCCACAAATACTAAATGGGCAAATGAACAAATTATTATTTGAACCTGTTAAGAGTGTAAATGGAGGATAAGAATCCTGGCTACCCAAGGTAACATGAACCATGAGAAAAAGTGAGAAGTCTGCCATAATTTGCACCATGCTCATGAAATGATAAAAGTTCTTCAAAGAGTCGTTGATGTATGTTTATAGTCTGAAATGGAATAAAACCACTTTAATGATGAGGGGGCAAGAGAACAGAAGCCCGTAGCCACAGAAATGGCTTGTTTGCAAAGTAACCTGAAGAGGCAAAGGAAATTTCTGAGTTTACAGTAATCAGCTATTTTGAATGGAAGTAGTTGATAATCACATGAAAAAAAAGGCAAACACTATTGGGTTTTTTGGTTGCTTTTTTTTTTTTCCCCAGGAACATATTAAGGAAATGTTACTTTTCTTAGAATTTGGTATTTTCCTCTCCAAAGTAAACTTAGACAGTTTTGAGATCAAAGAGAAAAATATCAAGAAAGCTATTAATTCATTCATCAGCTATAAAGAGAATCCAAAACAGAGCCAGCAGGAAGCTTTAGTCCTACTAGTTTGTCTTGATACAAATTTGGGTCAGATGTTCTTGGAAAGTGATATTTCAGTTTGTCGCAGTTGCTTGTTCCAATCAGTGTTTTTGGGCAGTGTTGTTTTGCTTCCACTGCTTTTGCATTAGCTATCTTATTACTTCCTGGTTTTTAATATATTTTAGGGATCACAACTGCTCCTGGAGCTTTTGTTCCTAGAAGCTGTGCTGCAGTTGTTGGTATCTGGTTCATTTATGTGTGACAGACAACCTTGAGCAATTGAGAAACTAACTGCATAAAACACATGAAGCCTTATGCTAAATAGTCTGTGTTTTTACTGATCCGTGCAGAATAACTTACTTGTTTATTCTAGGAAATGTAAAATGACTGCCTCCTAGGGATTGTATTTAGACATGTTATGGGCTGTTACTACAGCTGTCATCGTTATAATGTACAAATCAATCACATAAAACACTAACTCCACCCGAGACTGTAGTCACACTTTGTATTAACTGTATACTGGGTAAATGGACCCAATATGATATATGTGCTAAATTTTTTATTAAGTAGTCTCTAATTATACCGATATGTGTGCATATATATTATATACCCTAAACTTTTTGTCCCATAAAGCCAGTATGTGGCCCATAAGAAAGATGGCATGCAAAGCCCTCATGTTTCCCATATATATGCTGGTTACAGCTATATTCCCAATTTAAGTGGAAAAAATTTAAATTTTATTCTTTTTTCTATTTTAGTTAGCAGCAGAAGTCCTTTCTATGTAACATTTCTAATGGCATTTAAAATTATTCGATTTTAAAGGCTATGCATAAATATAGATTTTTTTTTTTTTTTTCCCTTTTATTCTTTTGTTCATATGCGTGGGACGTGGTGTCAGCCAGCATGGCTGTATCTCGGAGTGGAACTGCCTGTAGAGAGTGAGCAGCCTCCCTGCAAGAGTGCTCAGAAGTCTTTTCTCAGCTGGACTGAACTCTTTGCTGCTATCTGGAAACTTTCTTCAGTCTCAAAAGTAGTCATGGAAAGCTCTGGGAGCGTCCTGTTTCTGGCTTTCCTCCCAATTTTTTTTCATTTGTTGTCCTAAGCATAAAGGCAGTATGTAAACCTTCCAGTTCTGTCATATATTTGTAAGCCTTTTGTGGGTGGCCAGCAGTGCTACACAGCCACAGTGGTAAGGTTTCTACCCAGAAACATCTGGTCATCTGGTTAGATATGCCATGAGGACCTTACCTTCTGCTCTTTTTTCAAGCTCTTCCTTGCTTGCTGAACCATTGCTGTAAGCTGTATGAGTCCCTTTAGAGGGCAAAATTGATTGTTCACATATGATCTTTGAGATGTTTTCCTGCCACAATCTTTTATTTCAGGATCTGTAAGGAAAGAATACAATTTTTTAGTAGACTTAAGCCTGGAGCATGAATCCACAGCCCTAATTGTTATTTTAGGTGAGCAATTTAGTGCAGTTTTGTGATGACAAAATGGCCACCCCCACCCGCCCCCTGCCATGCATTTTCATTCTTGTTTAAGAGTTTCTTTGTCCAGGCTGGATTGTGTAGTGAGGACATGGTTCATCAGCAGTTACATTGCCTGTTATTGCTATGTAAAGATTTGATAGATTGTCTCAGCCTTCCTGCTTCTCATGAAGAATGAAATAAGGGGGAAGTGATCATTTAAGGGATTTTATCAAAGAAATGAGGGACAGTCCCTAAAAGCTAAAAATGAATCAACCTAGGTCAGTTGTATGGATCACAGTATGGGCATGTAGGACTTGGCCGCTTGCATCATGTGGGGCATTCTTTGGAAGCTGACATGCAGCACGGAGGCGGGGGGTGGGAGTGGTGGGTTGACTGATTTCTGCAGCAATTAAGTACAGTGCCCTGGCTGCCAGGCAGTAAGCATGTAAGTCATTACACCTGGTGTATTTGAGCCTTTCCGGAGCAGGTGTGTGCTAGGTCAGGGATATGCCTCTGCACTGTTCATCTGTGAGTAAATGTCATCTACAAAGGCTGTAAATCATTGATTGTTCAGAGAATAGGAAAAACTAGGCACTGAAATATAAGTTCTACTTGAGGCCTCTGTGTCAAAGATGGTTTTCTAATGTTAGTTAAACTTTATTTCAAGTGAGATGTGATTTTGGTTTTTTTTCAAGAAAGAGAAATATGGGGGGGTGGAGGAGGGAATAATATTTTTATCCAACACAGTAGTTTTGAATTCATACTTTGTTCATACACTGTTCAACACAAAGGACCTTAAGCGATAACTGTAAATGAGGCTACTAGCATGCCATCATACCTGATAACAGATATTTGCAAAACATCTATGTAGCTTTCAGGGATAGGTGTGTTTGGTAAAAGATGTGTATAAAACTATGAATGATGAAAAGAAAATGAGACAAAACATTTTTCAGCTTTCCTGGTATTAGCATGGAACTGAGGCAGAGCTGATGGTCAATTTTCTTCCTCTTTCTCTATTAGGAGTCTGAAAAAGGGGGGCAGCGCATCTTCTGCTGACTCCCTCTATGTAAAATGTAAAACACATTGCAGATTTTTTGAGGTAGTTCATTAACATTTGATGCCTAAAGTTGACTTGCATTTCCCATTGATCTGTATGTACTTCATTCATTCACCGTTCAAATTATTGCCTGGCTGTTTAATAGGCCACAACTTAAAGGACAGTGCTGCACAAGCACGCTTCTGCTCAGACATTAACTTTTTTTTATGTTTTTCAAAGCTGTCTAACATGCTTTATAGGAAGGGGAAGCAAAGATGGGGAGGGTGTTTGAGGAGGATTTTGGCTGATGCATCTCTACTGACACCTTGTGGGATCCTTGTTTCACAGAATTGTCTATAACTCATTTTTGAGGAAGAAATAAATGGAAGGGCTTGTTGGGCAAAAAGTTGCCCAAATACTCCACATGCTATATGGTTAAACTTCTGCACCCATCTATAGCTTTTCAGCATTGTATTTGTAACTTGTAGTTAGTAGACAGGATGAAATACACAACATCAAAGATGCTATTTAGCAACTAAGGGCAGCAGAGAACTTGAAAGATGACCCTTCTTTTGTCAGATTTTATGGTGACTCAGATTTTCCTTCAGTGCAGTTTCTGGAATTAACTACTTTAGGAGCGAAATATTCAGGTTTAAAATTGAGATTTCAGAACTGATAGAGCAAATTATTTGAATAAGTAGTTAATCAAATCAGCTAAGCAGAAATTTAGCAATTCTTAGGTTTTTCATTGCTATAGAAATTCCATTTTTTTTATACATTACAAGCAAAAACTATTAGACTACTTGTCCTAATCTTGACTGATTTCATTGTTGTTGATATTCTCTACTGTTTTCTCTTGGAATAATTTATGCTCTAACTCCAGCATAAAGTCTCATTTTATACCTTTTTAATTAGAATGCTGGAAAGAGACAGCCATACAAATTTGCCTTTGGATGAAAACAAAGCTGAAATATTTGCTTTTGTATTTTTTAAATGGTTCAGTTTAAAGTCTGATGCTACCTTCTCAAGAAATCCTTAAACATCATCAAAGTGATTTCTCCATTTTCCTCAAGGTATAATAGTACTTAGATCAAAAAGTTCATATTTACTCCTACGGTTCAGAGTGGATTTGGGTTTCCTCAGGCACTAGTCAGGACTGCACAATTCATTGTGCAGTGACAATGTCTGTACATGCATCTAGTGACTTGCTCCTCTCTTGAATTGTCTGACATTGTATTGTTTTTGGGCCTTCCAACAGACTTCGCAGGTTGGCATACTCCAGGAGTGTGCTCGGTATGTTGCCTTGTAAGAACCATTTTGCTGCTGCTACAGAGGCAGTTCGGATGGAGAGGATAGCCTGGTAAATAGGACTTCTGCTGTTGGTAGTAAAAGGCTATAGGTGTTGTACTGGCATGACAACAGAGTGTGTCAGGGCTTGTCTGGCCTTTAGCTAGCTTTTGATGTGGATGTTGCTTAATAGCTAGGCAATTGTTTATTCCTGGTGTATCTGAGGAAAGGCTAGCTGTTGTCTGAGCTAGAGTGCCCGAAGCATATGCATATTGATTGATCTGAGGCCAGTGGTTATATGTCCTACTTCTTCCCTCTGACCCAGTATTCGTCCCCTTTTCATTTTCACTAGAAAACTAATTCTGCACCCAATAAAGCTTCTGTTGTAATTAGTATGTTTTGCAGAAGAGTTGTGGTTTTAATGTATTATCATTTTCAAGTAGACAAGTTCTTAGAAAATTTTCAACCAGCTTTATTGCTGGGCCTACAGGTGAGAAGACGATAGTGGGGGAGATGTAGCAAGATAATTTGCTTGAAGAGAAATTGGAAAAGACAACTGAAAAGAGATTTGAAAAAGATTTACTGTTTGTTTCTTGCCCAGCAGAATGTTTTATCTGCCTGTGTATAATGAATGTAAATTTAGCTTGGTCATTTAGAGTGCAAGAGCTCTCAATCGGTGTAAGAAACCGGGAAAGGATGACAGGAGACTGGCATGGATGAGTTGAGACCTGCTGGTCACAGTAAAGGGGAAGAAGGGGATGCACAGGCAGTGGAAGCAGGGACAGGTATCCTGGGAAGAGTACAGGGACACTGCCCAGTTGTGTAGAGTTAGGAAGGCTAAGGCATGGCTATAACTGAACTTGGCAAGGGATGCAAAGAATAATAAGAAGGGCTTCTATAGATATGTTAGCCAGAAAAGGGAGGTCAAAGAAAGCGTACCCCCTTTGATGAGCAAGACTGGCAAACTGGTAACAATGGATGAGGAGAAGGCTGAGGTACCAAACAACTTTTTTGCCCCAGTCTTCACTGGCAATCTGTCTTCCCACACCTCTCCAGTGGATGAACTGCAAGACGGGGACTGGAGGAGCAAAGTCTCTCCCACTGTAAGAAAAGATAAGGTTGGTGACCATGTGAGGAACCTAAACTTACATAAGTCTATGGGACTGGACGAGATGCATCCCAGAGTCCTGAGGGAGAAGGCTGATGTAGTTGCCAAGTCACTGTCCATGATATTTGAAAAGTCATGGCAAACAGATGAAGTCCCTGGTGACTGTAAAAAAGGGTAACATTGCGCCCATTGTAAAAAAGGGTAGCAAGGAGGATCCTGGTAACTACCGACCTGTCAGCCTCACCTCTGTGCCTGGGAAGATCATGGAACAGATCCTCCTAGAAGCTCTGCCAAGGCACATGGAGGATAGGGAGGTGATTTGAGACAGCCAGCATGGCTTCACCAAGGAC
>NW_010538408.1:37815-38211 GCF_000687285.1 Phaethon lepturus
CGGACCAAGCTAGTGGCCTTCCATGATGGAGTGACTACATCAGTGGATAAGGGTAGAGCTACTGCTGTCATCTATCGGGACTTCTGTAAGGCTTTTGACAGAGTCCCCGACAACATCTTTCTCTCTAAATTGGGGAGGGATGGATTTGATGGATGGACTGCTGGATGGATGAGGAATTGGTTGGATGGTTGCATCCATAGGATAGTGGTCAATGGCTCAATGTCCAGATGGAGATTGGTGATGAGCGGAGTCCCTCAGGGGTCTGTATTGGGACCAGTACTTTTTAATATCTTCATCAATGACATAGTGGGATCAAGTGCACCCTCAGCAAGTTTGCAGATGACACCAAGCTGAGGTGCAGTTGGCATGCTTGAGGGACGGGATGCCATCCAGAGG
>NW_010538409.1:0-27356 GCF_000687285.1 Phaethon lepturus
GCCAGGGCCTGCTTCAGGGGCTGCCGAGCCCTTCCACAGGTTTAGGGAAACCCTGGCGGGGCGTGGTGCTACATCCAGTACCGCAAGTGGCACTGCTGACATCGGCTCAGCAAACGGGGGGAAAAAACAACAACAAAAAACCCAACCCACCAAGCGTGAAGACGCAGCAGCCTGGAGCAGATGCGCAGAGAGCAGAGGCTGCTCTGGGGAGAACCCAGCTGCCGTCCGTTTCAAGGCCCGAGACCAGAATCCGTGGAGGAACAGAGCGTGTTCAGGTGGTCTCTGCCCCAGGATCGGCGCTGGGCAGCAGAACGGATGGACTGCCTTCATCATGGGGACAACGGTCTAGGAAAGGCCCTTCCTGACAAAAGCAGAGCGTGGCCTGCAGGAGAGAATTTGGGGGGGGCTGCTTTTGTGCCACTAATTCTGGTCTTGTGCCAGGGGATGCTGGCTGGGGAGCAGCAGGCGCAGAGCTGCCTGCGAGGGGCTGCGGATACGGCAGGAACAGCGGGGCATTACCTGTACGCAGGATTCACCAAAGCACTTGCACAGCAGGAGTAAAGAACACATCTTGACAGTTTTGTTAAGGTAACAAAATAGAAAAAAAACCTTCTCTGCCAGCTGTGGGTAGTAAGGAAAGTAGCAAACTGTGGAGAAACACAGCAACACCCTTACATTGATTTGGTCCACTTAAACATAGTATTTATTTATAAGATAGTTGTTATGAGCATTTTTTTTTCGATCCAGAAGGATTCATTATGTACTGAGTGCTTTACATCATGTTATAAAGCAACCCATTGATAAATCAGTGCTAAATTTTATTTGCAAAAGGCATCTTTGGCAGGGATTCAACGTTGACTCACAACAATTGCTCATAGTGCTGACTTGCCATTGTCCGCTATTTAAACCTGCTCAGCCCTCCCGGCTGGGTAAAAGTGCCATCGGGATTGCAAGTTTTATATCACGTAAGGGGCAGCATTTCTAAAACAGCCCCTAATTTTACGAGCTCAAACTGAGACAAGATGGTCCTGAGATTCTGGCATCAAGAGCGCTTACAGCCAGACCCAAACATCTCACACTCAAGACGCAAACGAAGAGACAGCATGAGGATCTTCTGTGACATAAGCTATACGGCAATTGCTAAGTACTCATAATGTTTATCCTAAATTACATGGGCCTTTAGAGCAAGGAAGCGTCCAGAACAGGGGCACAAATCCCTGTGCCCCAGTCTACTCAATCCACCAGGTTATCCTGCCTTCTACCCCCTTCATCACTCCTGGGCACTGATTTGGCCCTGCTTTTTTTTTTTTTAGGTCGTTTGACTACACTGTTCCTCGCAGGCAGCAATCTGTACGAGAAACGCTGTGTTACCTCCTTTGTCTCCAGCCCAATGGTCCACTGGGCAGCTCTCATCACAGAGAATAAATCTAAAGCTGGGATGCCAGCTGGGGAAAAGCAGTATGAAATCTCTCAGTACATCTGATAAATGGGAGAGAAAGCTCAACACAAAAATCTTTAGTTTAGAGGCGGAAGCTGTAGAAAATTGGGGTTTGTTCTTTCCATTTGCAGCAAACATGCCTCCAGCCCCCACCGCCAATCAGTCAGTCTGCAGGGCTGGTGGGACAAGCTTGCAGTCAGGAGAGCAAAGGATCCTCTTCCAATATTTAGGTCATTTGTGAAAGATACCAAGAGAAATAAACACAAGACTCCTGATGTTTACCAGAGCTCCTGACAGAGCTGTCTATAGATTTTCGCAGAGGCAAACAGACCGAAAGGCAGCATCACACCATGCCAAGCCAGGCAGCAGTGACAGTGGCTCTGCCCTTTCTATGCAAGTCAGGTGTTGGCCTGTCAAATATTGACTCAACCTGGGTCTCCTCTGGAGTACAACTACCCAGCCTCCTGTTTTAAGTGGAAAGTAGTATCGACCAAATGTGCGAGACGGACCCGGGTGCGTGTGTGTCAGGGCAGCCCCCGTTCGCGGGTCAGAAGCGGCCTGCTTGGACCAGCCTGGCTATTCTCCGCCAGGAAGCCCCACCTGACAGCCCACTGCCCTCCCTGGCCACGGGCTCTGCCACTCCTGCCCAGGCACGGCTTCAATGTCACTCTCTGAAACACGAACTGGCTCCCAAAAGCACCTCCAGAGCAAAAGCTGCTCCCCATGAGGTCAGGAACCCTGCAAGATGCTGTTAAAGTTAACGTGCACTTTTAAAAAATGCTCTTTTCAATTTTTTTTTTTTAATGGAAATATGCACAAGTGCCTCAAACAATATACCAATTTGCAGTATTTGTGAATGCAACTGGAATACTCTTGCTGTATGACTGGCAAGGAAGGCAAGTTACTCTCAGCATAACAATGAACCTAAAACAGGTATTTTAAAAATTTATAGGAAAACATCCAAATGATTATAAAATGGATCAACATTAAAGCTCTAAAACTTTAAGCATCTTTACTTACTTAACATTTCAAAATGTAGTATCAGTCACAGCCATGTCATTCCAAGGCATCTCCCAATTTCAATTACATACCTGGATAAATGGCTTTGCAAGCATTAAGAAAAATCACCCTAGTCACCATATGCTGAGTTTCAGACTAAAAGAATTTTTCAAAAATAAATTTCCTCCAGCTATTGGCCCTTCAGTCTGAGGCTTAGAGGATAAACTCTGACAATGAACTTAACATTTCTTGCTAACACAGCTTAAAAAAAAAAAAGTGTCTCTTGCCTTGCAGTGGAGAAGTGACACACTGCTTATAAAACATCTTGCTCAAATCTACTGTCTTTTCTATTATTAAGCAGGCAGACTTCAGTTTACTGACTTCATTAAAGCCACCTGATATTTTATTAGTCTTTGATAACCAAGCTTCCATCTCTTACACGTAATTAAGTTGAATCCCAGGAACAATTTACTTGACTGATCTTTCATTAAGCATAGCAGCATGATAGCACTTCTCCAGTAATGGATTGGTGGGAACTTTATAAACGGTTATTAGAGAAACTGTCTGCTACCTTGCCACTTTTCACCTTTCAAAGAAGTACCACTTTATGTAGGAAAAAAAATGTTAAAGACAGAGCACAAGATAACTGCCTTTATATATTCTGAGCCAACCTAAATGTGTTTGTCGTTTACTGAGCTGCATCTATTTCAGAGGTCTGCCTGGTGTATCAATAGTCCCTCACTATATCAGGCTGTAAGAAAATGTGAATTTTAGAGTCCTTAAATCATTCTGCTTTTCCACTGCAGTTCCAATAAGGGCTTGTACCAGACAGCATGCTGTAAAAATGAGCAGAACTCAGTAACGTGCTGAAAGTATACTTTTATTTTCCCTTCGTACGCCACACTGATTAGCTAGGTAGAAAGCAAGAGACAGACTGGGCTAAAAAAGAAGTTTAAAAAAAAATCCTAATCACTCTTAAAGGATCAGACCACAAATGCGGAGGATGATGCGTTTTGCTATTCCTTGTATAATCTACTTCTAATTACCCCACATAAGTGCATGAGGCAAAGCAATTACCTGTATCCAAAGGTAGAGAATCAATCCAGTAGTTTCCATGGATAGTTAGAATATTCATCTGCAGCTGAACTGAGCTGAATTTCTTATCGCTACTGGGTGTGCATGCAGCACCAGCCAGGGTAGCATGTCCATCCCTACTACAGCTATCGTTGATCAAGCCTTTTGTTCCTTCTTTTCTCTTTGAAAGAAAACTGATGGTTAGGCAGCAGCAGGAAGCCCTGGGCCACCTAGGAGAGTAAATGGAAATCTATTACCATTATGTACTTCAAAAATAACAAGTGAGTAATTTTCTCCTAATAGTAAGAATTATCCTGGATTAGTCTCCCTGCTAGAAACTAGCAAGCTCCAGGCATGTTATCTCTCTTTTATAAACTCTAGCCTATAAAAAAAAGGCTAACACATAGCATCCTTCGGTCAGTACTAAAAAAAAAAAAGTATCCACATTTCAAAAAGTATGCGCAGACCAGATGTGCAGCACCCTAAACACCCAGTATGTATTTTTATGTCATAGGATAAGCAGGGAGCATACCAGAGACACCAAAATTACCAGGACTCTTGTACAGTTTATACTATTTATGATTTAGACGGAGTTTTTCTATAGAGGTAGTCACAATTTAACTGGAAACATGGCAGGGATTCCACAAATCAAAATATTTTGGAAAGCTGTCCAGAGAGTATTTTGTGGCAAGTCTGGAAAGACTGTGAAGAGCAGGGAGGGTTTCAATTCAAGCTATTCAAGTTGCTGGGAAAGCACTGGATACACACCTGAAAGCCCAGAAAGCCCAGGAAATGGGAAGGGCCCTATTCCTCACCTTTACACATGAATGCAAGTGTTAAAATACAAATTAGGAACAAAAGCAGAAGAAAGGGAGTGCAGGGGAGATGATGGCTTAAGAAGATAAAAGGCCTGGGACTAGATTTAAGCAGCTGTGGGAGAAGGCAGATGGGAGGTCCCAGCCCCACAGAGTTCCACTGCATCCTACCCTCGTTCCCAAAGAGGGACCCCCACATACAAGAGAAGATGTAATCTGAGCTTCTGCTTTCCCCTTCCCTTCTGTGACCTCTAGATCTGTATTCAAGAACTGGACTTTTTGCTCCACCTGCACCAACCTTGTAATATTCTGCTTATCTGATGTTGAAAGAGGTCAATTGATGTGGAAAAATCCAGGGCACGCGTCTTCTCCGGAGCCAACAAACTGAACCAAAGTCCCCTCCTTCCTGCCAGGGACCTGCACACCAAAAGAGTGGGAAGAGATTTTGGGAGGCTGGCTGATACCCCCTCACCATAACGACTAATATCATGAAGTCATTAGGCCTGGCAAAAACTATCTTCTGACAGGCACAGGCAAGTGTTCCCTCGTCATGAGCTCTGCCAAAGCAGTGTTTGAACCAACAGGCTCATCACATGAAGTTACTTAGTGCAGACGCAGCACGGTATCAGTCTTGGATGCAGGGAGTGGAGCGCTATTGACTCCAGTTTCTACAGTGTCAGGTGCCTGGCTCTAAGAAAATGTGCCTGCAATCATGGTTCTGAGTGCAATGCATGTTTTAGTCAGCTACAGAAAAGCTCCATAATTTCAAAAGGTGTGTATTAGCTTACACCAGTAGCCCCCAGTTTTCACCAGCTCATGCCCATTCATCACGCAAAGCAACATACTGTGAGCAAAGGCCCCCCACCTTTTTCTTATCTCTGTTTTCCTCTTCTTCAGGGCTTGCTAACAGTGAGTGAGCCAAAGAGGGATGAAGTATCACAGGACACCATAACAACAGTAATAATCCTTAGGAGATGGAGACTTCAATGTTAACTGGCTGCAGGACTGAGCAAGAGGGAGCCCAAATCTCTTCTCCCTCCTTTCACCTCTTCTGTCTTTATTGAAATTTTTGGCTGGCACCCAGTCATGGCCCAAAATGTTTGCACAGCAGGCACCGTCCTTCTTGCCTTGGTTCCTGAGATTTGGTACTTCCTTTTGGTGCCTTGCCTTTGAACTCAGTACTGAAAATACACACCAAAAAGATGAGAAAAAACAATAACAAAACCATGGCCAGCATGTTAGACAGACACGCGGACAAAAATGTGTCACCGAGAACCCAAGGCAAACAACTGCTTGGACAGCCTCAGTTTCGTCTTCTTTTTGGGAGGGTGACTCAATGAACAACCCTTTTGTTCAGACACCTTGTTTGTCATACCCAAACCTACTGCAAATTGTGTCACATGGAAAGAATCTGCCATCCCTCCTAGCAACACATGGCATTCTATACATACCCATAACTTAATTAATACCTAACAAAATCTCAGTATTGCACGGTTGACAAAGTTTTCAGCTCAAGGGACAGAGATGCTTTTATTTATAGCATCAGCACATATTATACAAATTCAAGCAAGCTCAGAGTCAGCAATTGGCATAAATAGATCTAGCCTTTGCTATGTAAGTATCCTCTGCTTTGCAGGCCAAATGAAATAAAAGGCAAAGCAAGGAAATTCAACCACATCTAGTAACTGCCATGCTCCTTTTCAGAAGGTGCCGGACAAGGGAACAAAGATGATATCCAAGACCACCTTCACCAAAAATAGTTTTTTTTCAAACCCCGAGCCCAGGCATCTATACCTAGGATAGCTGACGACTCTAACCTCAAGAAGCCTGTTTTACTCTGAGGCCAGCTACCTTTACACAGCACTGAGCATGGCCTAATCAGCTCCACCTTCACCCTCAGCTGCTCCCACCAATTTGGCTGGTTTGGTCCACTCACCCATCAGCTTTTCTGGTGAACAAATAAAACTGCTCTGTAGGCAGATCTGCCCACATCTCAATTCAGAGAAGAAAATTATTGAGAAGAAAAAGGGTACCAAGACTTACTTAGTCTTAGGTGATGGGAATGATTGGTCCACTTCCCCTTGCACTCACCAGCTGAAACATGTTCAAGCATTAAAGAACCTGAAGGGAAACACCTGGTCTAGGAGCCTTCAGCTTTTCTTTGCTTCAGCCCTACAAAAGTATAGGCAATTCAATATAAGGCTACAAGCATTACCTACTCCCACCTATTGTATTTGCTCCCTCTTCACTTATTACTACTATTAACTATCCTTGACAACTTTAAGATGAGAGTCAGAACCTAAAAGTCAACTGATGATATGGAAATTGGGTTTATCTTCCAAGGGATTAAGGAAAAGCAGCTCGCTTTCCTCTGGGGAAAAAAGGGGTTGTAGCTACTCACTCCTATTTACAGTGTCTGGTACACACATGATGGGGCTCTGGCTTCACAAACATGGCAACTTGGTGATCTTACAGACCAGGGGTCGAGATCAGGGCCCCTTGCAGAATTCAGTAATGAAGGGTATTTTTCCAGGACTTTCATCTTCACTCAGCTTACAAGCCACAGGCAAATTCTTCCTGCCAGGGTCTGCCTCCTAAAGGACCGAGAAAGAAATAATATTTAATGGTGACACATGTAGAAGAAAAAGCTTCTACAAAACCTCTCTCAAACACGCACACATACTTCACTGTTTGTTGTTTCTTTGAAAAGTGGCCGGCTCTCACATGACATAGAGGGCAGCTGCTCACTGATTAGAAGAGACTGCTTCATGTGGTCAACTGTACTCCACCACAGTTAGAGGCCTATAGTGCCAATGGACAAGCAATAAAAACTGTAATTAAATTAGCTCTAATCCAGCTAATTACATGGGCCTAATAGTCATGCAGCTAAAACAAGCTCCTACACTCTATTCTTGTCCCCCTACACTGCTTGACACCTTTCTGCCCAGGAACGAAGGCAACCCAAATTACAAGTAGATGCCCAAACTAAGCTGCAGTCTTTCTCTATTCACTCTCTCTTTGTAGCGTAGACACAGCAAATCCAGATGACTTTATGTACAGAGCATCCTCCAACGGCAGCCTCCATTCCCCTACGCTTCTATCTTCAAGGCCTATTAAACTGTATCCCTCCCCACCAGTTAGCCCTATTCCCAAGAACGTGTATTCTGCTTTAATCCTACGTATAAGAAACCATCAGCTATCAGATCATGTGGACACAGCTAGCCCCTGTTCTGCCAGGGAAGATGCTGGTCAGTAGAGCATTTAAATGCCCAGAGGCAATATTTTCAGGTTTGTATTACAGCTGGAGTGCCATGAACATATATTCTCAGGCTCTTTCAAAACAATGAATACAGCTGCATCAACAGCCACACAGTTGGCTGTGCTAGGAGCCAGCAAAGCTTCAAGTACTGTAGGGCGGGACATGAAAGCACTCTCTTGGACATTTCAAGCATAACTGGGGTTACCCTTTGGGGTATTTCCACAGATTTGCTTTTGATGAACGGGCTGCCGTGTTCTATGGCTCTCATTTACATTGAGATTTGTCTAGGTGAAGTCCTGGGGTGCACATGCCGGCCTTGCTCCACCTTCATGGTAAGCCAAGTGCCCTGCGTAAGTGGGACGGGAAGTTGGCAGTCTTGTTTTTAATCACTCGTGGTTTTGATTTCATTAGCGTTTTTCCAGATTTTTCTTCATCCCCTGTAAAATTTTCCAAAAAGCAGCAAGTCTAGTCAGCCACGTCAGATTGTGGAAGATATACTAGTTTGTCCCTCCCTCCACAAGTCCTCAGGACATATTCCCCTTGTCCCATCCTGCTCTGCTAAGAGGAACCTAGAAACCTCTCTTGCATTAAGTACCACCACATAGGAATTAAAAAAAAAAATCTCCTACTATCTTTATAGTCCAAGTGAAAAAGATGACACACTGTGAGTAATGGAGGGCATATACTGTGGGACTCCTGAAAACACACAGCTAATTTTTTATATAGTCATCAAAAAGAAAAATCAGTAATCTTATGAGCTGATCTCCCACTCTGTGGTCTTGTGACTTCTGAATCATCTTTCACACATCTCAGTGAGACACACCAAAACATGCTGGTGTCTGAATCCAAGAAAATCCCTTACCCAGCACCATATAAGGTTGCATCCCTGAATGAACATACTACGCTGTTAATGAGCTGAAAGCACCTCATGTATTAAAATAACTTCTTTTCTAGGTTGAGAAAGAGAAGCTACCGTGTCCCACAATCTACCACAAGTCATACATAGAATATCCGTGTTCCAGACATGACCCTGGAACAGCACACGGCTGCCTGATGGCACGGGTATATGAAAAATTCACATGGATGCCTAAAGATGTATAGTGAGTTGGCTCAAACTCCTCCAGATACAAGTCAAAATATCAGCTCCCCTAGTGAGTTCAGAAGGCAACAAGCAACAGCATTACCTTTCTTCAAAAATCTCTATCCTAAGTTTGATGCTTGGGCATAAGTATCAAGTCTTTTCCAGGACACAGTTCCAAGAAAAAAATGGGGAATAAACCCTTTACTTAAGAGGCTCATTTTACAATTTCTGTAAATCTTTTAAAAGGCCAGCAGACAGTCCCAGGGGGACACAAGATACAAACACCTTAAAATATTCCTGTTTGTTAAAATTCATATTTGATGAGTAGTGTAGCCTCTAGGTTACTATAGCAGCAAGATCCATCACCTAGGTGACCAAGCACTAATGTTAACATTAACCTATCCCTACACACACACTCACACTGTGCACATTACCACGCTTCCGTTTCTTACAAGATGTTTGTCTTCATACCAACAGACGGATAGTAACAGACCACATGGACGGCCTCTGTGAGGACGGAGCTTTCCTGACAGCATCAGTCTGACTTGTTAAGGAGGACTGTTTCCGAGGACATCACCTGTGTGCAACTTGATTTACTATTTTTACTGATTTACTATTATTACCAGAGTAATAAGCAGCAACAGAACTTGCATAAAAGTTATTAGGAAAAGCTTCTGATGGACAAAGAGGTCACAACATATACCAGAGGGTCTGAAGCACAAATGTGCACAGAACAGCAGGAATCTCTTGCAAAATGCATTGGCAAGGTCTTCCCCAAAATAAATATTCCTTTTGGGCAGTCAAACTTTCACTAAGGAGTCCAATAAAAAAATTCCCAAATCAATACATTATCTATTATATGGGAATGATCTACTCCAAATAAACCTGTGCTTTCTATCTAAGGCCTTGCAAGCAAGCCTTCACAGCACAAGAGAGTACCGCAGCTCATGAGTTTGTCCTGAACCACTAGCTAGGTGACAGACCAGGAGAGCTGCATGAGGTAATCAGACTTGTGACTTAACTCAGAGAGTCTGAGTGTCTTCATACATGCCCTCAAACTACGTGCTTTCACTAAAGCTGTTTAACTCTGGATATCTGAGATACACTCACGAGTACAGATGTGTTTGTTTACATACCACTTAGATTACATAGAGATATTAAACCCAAGACTCCTGAAAAATACCATTTTTTTGGTAACAACATTACATAATTGGTAACTTCAATAGTAGAAAGGGATTTTGGTTGGTTGGGTTAAAGGGAATGAAATTTTCCTCCCCCGCCTTTTGTTAAAGGCTGCCTTTATACCCCATACAGAAATTAACGGAGGCAGAAACCTCCTTCCCTTCACTTTAACAAACAGGGATGACTCACTATTTCCCCATTTTGCTTTAAATACCCTGTCGTTGTCGTGGTTTGCTTTGTTCAGCTCTTCTCTCAACTTCATACAGCACCTGCTGTAATGACGCAGGAAGTCCTCTGTGGTTCTTTTGCCCTTTCAGTATGTCTGTCTCAGCAACGGAGCGCTCTGACCTTTAAACATCATTTACTTCACTTGCCCAGAAGATAGCTGCAACCCCCAAAGACAGTGTTTCTTTGATCACGCTTTCCTAGATAGCAGGAGATTTACATTGGCTTGACAGAACCAAAAAAATATGCCATACCTTTTCAAGCCTTTACCCTTCTGAAGCTTGGTAACGGCAATCCAACCCTTACTTGGATGTTCTGCTGCAGTCTAAATTTGCACAAGTAGAGTGAGCTGTTGCAGCTTCGCCGACACTTCAGTAGGTAGGGAAACCTCTTGAATCAAATGTATTTGTTTGAAACCTAAGTATTTGCTTTCTTATCTTTTGACCATCTTTCACTGCCTCTTGCCCCATGTTCCTATGCTCTGTAAAGACTATGCTGTTTTTTGCCTGCTTATCCATGCATAGGTTGAGCAAAGACCATTAGAAGCCAAGCCCTTCTTAACTCTGGGGAACAAAAGAATAACTCTGCTCCTGATTAAGCTAGTTTTCTCGCTCGTATCTCTCGCTGGCTGACGATGGGATAACATCAGCAGAAGAAAACAAGATCAAACTAGTGCTGGATCTGAAAAGATAAAAGACAAGACAAAATTCAGAGAGAAAGGAACTTTGGGCAGATGAGAGAATACGAAACACACTTCTACAGCAAAAGGTATTTTACACTGAGGCTAGACAAGGGCAAAAGATGCTAGGAGAAAACAGGGCCTCTCTGTTTCAGGAAAGAAGACATCTGCTAGCAAAGGGCTACTGGGCCCTGAAAGATTCAACCTCAACACAGAGAACACTTGAGCAGTGGAAAAAAAAAAAAAAAAAGAGCATGGAAATGAATAAATGTTTTATTGTTTGCTGAGAACTGTGCACTCTTTGTTGTGGATAAATGCAGCTTGAATTTTGCAAAGCTTTTGCATCTGCTTGCTTCCATCACGAAAACACCCTTCAGAGGTGAGCCACTAACCAAGGACGCCCAAGGGCTCCCTCCCTGGTAAAAGGAGAGGCTGGAGCTGGCTGGGGGACTGAGGCTCAGCCACAGCTGTAAGAGCCAACTGATGACAGCAAAGTCCAGATTTCATGAGAGAGAAACCAAAGGACACACATGTCCTGGGTTTGCTGATATCTGACAGTGAACAGTGTCCCTTTGAAACTGTCAGATGAACTAACCAAGGTGAATGGTATGCATCTTTGTAGTTAACTGGCCAAGGAACTCTCCATGTATTTTGTGTGTGAATTATATCAAATCATGTTTTTCTAGTTCATACCCCTAATAGTCCTCTCCAAAGGGTTGTGTATACAAGGTCAGCATGCCTTTCTGGACAACTGGGTAGCTTTAACGAATAACTGAACTTTAAACAGTGAATTTAATTAAAATGCATCACTTCACTAGAGAAAATATTCATCACTTGTGACATTACACAATACTGCACTCCGCGCAAAGACACAAGATAAACAAGGAACATTTAGGGTTTGCCTATCACCCTGCATGACTTAACTTTTAAATACATATTTATATATTTAGAAGAGATAATAGGCTAACCAAACATTTCAGAACTGCCAACAGCTGCTCAGGTGGAAATCTTGCCATTATGAGATGGCAACCCTGCTCAACTCTTCAGAAACATGACTTCATTAAGCATTTGGTTGGTCTTTCCTGCAGGAGGAGCAGTGAAACACTGAGTGCTTCTAACTCCATAACCCTGAGAAATGAAATGGGTCCAAAACGCTGCCTAAAAATTACTTTCATTTTTATCACTCTCAAGAACAAGATGCAACAACAGGAAAAGCCAGTAAGAATTCGTCTGTTGTTTCAGAGTGCAAGAGCAGCTCATGACGGCACCTGAAAGGCAGTAGTGTAAAGCTGCATATTTTATATAACGACAAACAAGGGAAACTTTATTCAATGTTTCTTCATGGGGAAGGCTCACACCAGAGAAAACCCAAAAAACAGAATACAACTGCTTGAACAAAACCATCAAAGGCGGCCTACAAAGGACATGGGCACAGAACCTCTAGACTACTTTTTTCCCCCTTCTTATAATGCATAGAAGACATGAAAGGGATTTTGCAGTAGTCCTTTCTTATTCTAAAACAACTTTTTTGCTCCTGCTTCTCTTTTACTTTAAAAATTGAAGACTTGCCTAGAATTGAAGGCTCTGAAGCAAACAGCATGAAAGGATGATCCACAAGTCAGGATCAAGCACACTGGTACGGATATTTCGTTAGTGTCCATCTTGCATTGCACTCTCAAGGCTGCAGATGGAAGCCAGCAAATCTGAGGATTCAAAAACCAAACTACACCACACCTGGTTCAGCTGCAAGAAATATTTTTGAAAGGCCAAAAAAACCCAAACATCTCTAAAGTGCTAATGGTTTAGCTTAAAAGAAACCAAAAAACAAAAACCTCCAAAATTCACAGCTATCCTTGGGCAGAGGAAACTTGTCCTTGATACCTGGAACGAAACTAGTGATAAATAAAACCACTTTTCATTGCCTTTGACAATAATTTATATTGATGGGTCTATGGCTGGATATTTATTGCAATTTGGTCTGTAGACAGTCTCTCCAGGTGTGTCTGGAAGCAGCCCCTCTTAAGAAAAAGGAAAAATCAATTTGTTCATCCGGTACGATGTCCTGTGCTATTGGGACTTTCAGCGAGCAGCAGTGGGACAGTGACTGTGTAATGGCTTGGTCTGTTCTCAAGCTCCAAGAAATGCTTTCAGATAACCTGCAGCCACATACGTTTCAGAATAGAGTTCTGCCCTGAAGCTGTGCTGATGTAGCAGTGCTGGGCTGCTGCTAAAGACCGAGTGCTGGCCCACGACACCACATACCCAGACCTGAACCAGAGCCGCTTCTTTTGCTCAGTTCATATCAAAGGTGGTCAGGCAAGACAGCAGTTTACACTGAAGCTAGAAAAGGAAAAGTACTCCAGCTTAACATACACTAAAGTCCATGTTTGAGATACTTGATCACAGCCTGTTTGCTCAGCCCTAAAAGATGAGCCTTTACAGTCCACACAAAACCAAAAAAAAACCCCACCAATGCATTGTGGAAAGACACTTAAGCATTACCACATCTTGAAGCACTTCACCTGCCTTTCTCCCTCCTTTTCCCTTCCCAACATGATACTGTCTTGCACTGCCAAGCCATGTTTCCTGTCCAGAAGCCTGCTTTTTTACCATGTGTGCTAAATTGGGCAATGCTGCCATGAATTGGGCAATGCTGCCATGAATAGGCTTTAAGTTACCTTTTGAGACAGGCTTGAATCCCAAATCCTTTTTCTGATGAAAAGAACAACACTTTCTCAGTCAATGGTCTCTTTTCCAAGTAGAAAAGCAGCAGCAGAGCTGTGGGAGAAGGACTGGAGACTATTATTTCTTGGTCATCAACAAAACAGATGTCAACATATAAGTCTGTTGTGCCTGCAAACATGTCAGAAAATTTTCTCCCCTGCATACACCTTATAGGAGGAGGAAACCTTTTTCTCTCTTGGACTGGTTGTTGGTAAAACTATCTGCTAAAAAATAAATAAAATAAAATGCATCTTCTTATTTGTAAAGCAAACACTTTGGATCTGGGAGTCAGTAAGGGGAAGCAGATACGGCGCATCTGATGACATTCTGCCAGTTTCTTTCTCGGACACGCTCTGCATGTCTGTTTTTAGTGGATTGCCTACTGCATGTTGAGTTAGGGAGGCTGAGAGCCTGCTCATGTTCTCAGATTCATGTGGCTATGTTGCCCTACTTAGGATTAAATGATGCATTACACCCTGAGTCACCCTCTGCTGATGCCAGAAAACATCTAGCAGGCATTAAGTTTTAGAATTGGAACTGGTTGGGAATTTTCCATAGGGGAGATCTTCTGAAAGAGAATTCTGTTTCTGAGAAAAGAGAAATTTTCCATGAGGGGAAAAAACGTTGTTTCTGCCAAAGAAAAATTTTAAAAGGTTGGTTTGTAAAGAGGATCGAAACACAGTATTTCATTTTTAATTGAATTGGACTAACTAAACTGCACAACATCCCAGAGGATCCACATCAGTTTTTGATACTTTCAGATGGAGACAGCCCAGCCAGAGAGCCCAGCCTCAGACAAAGCAAGGGCTGTGACTACAAATTTCACATGGCCCGTGCAACTGCCACATTTCTGACAGCCACGGCCACGAGCGTCACAGGTGCCTGCTGTGCAGGGCACAGGGCGGTGTTCAATAATCCTCCCCAGTTACAGAGCTGGGTAGAAGGTTACAGCATCCCCATGCAGGATTTCCACCTGCAAGACACAAGCCCAGACACAAGTTTTCCAGCGAGGGAGAAGGCACTTGCCAGTAATCCCCAGATGCCTTCTCAGCTAGCTCTTCCCTCTCCATGGGCTTCACCTCCTCCATTGCAGGGGAGAGCATCCTCATCTCTCCCATACCCTTCCTCTCTCAGCTCCCTCACCCCTTGTACGCCAGCTCCACTCCAGTCTCCCTCACAGAGCAAAAATTTCTCCTACAGCTGGAAATGCTCCCAAGGCTTGGTTTTCATTCATTTCTTTTTGCATTATAAACAAAAATGCCCAACCTCCTGTACTTGGCTAGAAGGAGGCTCTCCTCTGCCCACTCAGTACTGATCAGGAATGAAAAAAAATGCCTTGAGACCTGGACTGTCCTAGAGGCCAGTTCAAAGGCCTCCATGCCACCAGTAATCATCTTTTACGCTTCAGTGGGCTCTAGATCAGGCCACAATATGCACAGAAACATAAAGGAAACCAGATCCAAAACCTCAAACTGATGTCACGGTGAACAACCTGTGTCTGGGCCCAGGTCTGCATCTGTGCCCTTCGCTGCTGTGGAGGCAAAAAGGGATAGAAAACTACTGACTTTGGTACAGGAGTTTTCTTAGCGGTGTGGAGAAACTCAGATCAGAACGGCCAGCACTCTGTCTGGGTGGAGATACTTTCTCACTTACCTTCTGCCTCCTGAAGTTAAAGGCCACACTGTAAGATACGGACAATCAAATTAAAACCATCTCCTGGCTGTCACAGGACTTTTGACCTTTGATCTGTGGACTTTCCCCCCCGCCTCCAAAGAAAGCAAAACCTCCCTGTACAGTGAATGTAAACCTGTAGACATTGCAGACCTCTCAGAAGCAGACCACACAGGTCCAGAAGTTCAACAGCTACGGGGTGAAAGACCTCACTCCTGCAGATTGCTCCAGACAGCATTATTTCCAGCAGCCTTCAAACAGCTCTAAACTGCGCCAGATGACAAGGTTGGAGAGGTGTGGAAATGTTGGTACAAAAAGCAGTTTCACTCAAGCAACAAATAACAGCGACATGGTTATCATCACCCAGCGCTCTCCAGGAAAGGCTGCGGGCCAGTCCTCAGAACAGCCTTTACGTCAGGCCACGAAGCCAGTCATCCGGGCAACGTTTCGAGCTCATTTGTGCCTTTAGTGTACCAATTTAAACGCTGTTTGATTTGCAATTGCCTTTTCTTATCCTGAGCATGCTAATGAATAAGACACACAGCAGTGGAGGGAAACAGGGTCTAGTTGAGATCTTTACCTTGCATGCAAATTGCAAAGGTCAGTCTGAACCTGGGCACTAGGGGCGTAGATCAGTCCTCAAACCTGTCACTGCTGGTAGTGGCACAGCAAATCAAACAAGAAACAGTCTTTTTGGGACTAATGGACTGAGAGAATAGGGAATGAAGAGATCTGATCTCCCCTGCTGAGTTCAGAAGATTCAGTGAAGACTGCTGTCTAGTCACAGGATGATACAGATACTATCTGACTATTAGGAGAGCAAGGTTAATCTGTAATAACACCCGGTCAGCTAGCCTGAGATCAGAAGGAGACTGTCCCAGCCACCCACCTACAGCACAGAAGTGACAGGAAAGATTGCAAAAGCTCACTCACTAACAGAGCCCATTGTTGACACCAGAAACCAAAATATAAGGATTTATACAAACAGGGCAGCATTTTGAAAGCAGAGGTAAAACACTGGCTACTTTATAAATATGTTATTAACTCCAGGTATTTAGTGCCCCACACAGCTGTGTGTGGGCATTGATGGCACTGCGTTTCCTAACATTACCTGGTCAACCAACCCTCATGCCAAAGCTCTGGCATCTCAACCACTAGCAATGTTCACCTTGGTCAAACTATGCTAGTGCTGCTCCCATCGCCCTCCACATCACCATCAAAATTCTCGTGTGCCGGATACAGCGCTGTACTCATCATCTACTCTCACTTTGCTTATTTGCTATTCTAATGATATACAAACAGTGGCCTATAAGAAACCACATGCTGCCTGTAGCAATGATATTGGATTATAAACTCTTTACAATTGGAGAAAAAACAATTAGACATACGTAAGTGCACTTCTTACATGACATTCAGCAAGTACAGAACATTGCCCAAAATATCGAAAAGAGCCCCTTGGAAAAAGGACTGAAAAGACAAAGGGCAGAAATTGGAAAGGAAGGGCAAGAGTGGAAAGAACTGATTTGCCAAGAGGACTGGGATTTTGTAAGTGAAGAATCAGATTCGGTAAGAGGGGGATTAACTAACAGAAAACAGAGCTGCAGAAAATATCCTTTATGGACTTGGAAGTTCAGAAACAAGGAGGGGGAGCACCAGAAAAGATAAAGATTTACAAACCATCATATCCCCAGACCAGGAACAGTTCAGCTCATGTGGCTGACTAAACACGGTTATCTGAGTCAAAGCAGGTAACAACTGCTGTTGACGCCGCAGTGCTGTGTTACGAGAATGCCGACAGCTCTGCTGCAAAACTGCATCTTTTCTGACCCTTTGCTTCACCGCCCCTGTCTTGCTCCACGTTCTCTTTCCTGGAGGTTTATGTCTGATGTGGAAGGAGTCTGTGGGATGAGGCAACAGCCAGGTCAGCCGGAAGACCGCAGAAAGCTGACTGCAGAGCAAGGGGCAGCTGTACCTGCGGCAGCGCCAACTCTCCCCTGCCCAGGAGCTGGCAGCAGCCTCTACAGCTGGTGGAAACGAGCTGAAACCACAAGCCACACACTAATATTTCACCTTGGGTGTTACCCGCCTAGCACACTGCAGTTTAGCGCTCATTTTGAAGAGCCATCAGCCAACATAAATATCAAGGCAATTATTAGCAATTCGTAGGTTTTGCACATTTTTATCAGTAAAATGAGAATTTTCTCTTTGGAACTGGGATGTCTAGAACTGTCAGTAACTCACCTCCCCACAAATTTAGCCTACTTTGCTTTTTCACATATGAACCTTATACCAGAGCACACTACAAACTATAAAACCACCTGTGCACAGCTGTCAATGTTACTAATTACCAAAAGGGTAACGTGTAGCCAAGGGAGATTTAATTTACGTCAGTCAAGGCTGAAAGTATAAACACCTCACCTGTTTATAAACACTACATGTACTGCATGTCTTATTTAGATGCCCCGAATTATAGTTACAAAGGCTTATTTATTAATTTTAGAATACACAAAATTCCTACACTTGCCAAAACAGCCCTAAAAACCTATACAGTTTCTTTTCTTGTTTTTTGCTCAAATTAAATGCAAACCTACTCCTCTCCTGCAAGTCTCAAAAGAACACTAAGCAATACTAAATTCAGTTCAACATCTGTTTTAAGATTAGAACCTTGTTAAGCAACACTCACATTTTTATCATGTGTTTCTTCATAGTAGGATGTGAGGCATTCCCAAAGGCCTCCAAGAGGAGGAAACAAGAACTCCAACAGGACCCTCCATGACTGCTCAGTACAAGGAATTTGCTGTGGGAGAAATGGACAAAAAAAAAATTTCACAAAAATATTGTTGATTTAATTTTAGGCAAGGAGAGCAGACTACTCCAGTTGTAATCATTTATCCTAAATAGTACATACATAGCTGTTCCAACAAATATAAAAAGTAGCATATATATTTATCACTTTTTTTTTTCCAGACAGATCCTTCACTCCAAACATGCCCTCTTGATCGATCCTTTAGTGCTACCGTTACTGGGCACCCGAGGCAATCTGGCTAGCGTCACCTATGCTATCCTGTGTACCGGAGTTACGCTCAGCCCCACCACACCACAGCTGGAAAACTCTCCAGCAACACATGGTGAGGAAATCTTTAGCATGAAAAGGTCCATTTATGAAAGAAAAGTGACAGAAAGCCAGCTCTGGCCAGGGTATTTCTGAGCAAGGAACAAAATATCCTTAGTTTTGTTGTGTAAAACAACCTCCAGTATCAGCCCTTTAAAAAAGAGCTTGCCTTTATATTTTGTTGTGAATACAACACACTTACAAAAAAAAGAATTATAAGCTGGCTGCGTAACTCAGTGTTTTGTGGTGGTGTTTTTTTTTTTTTAATAGAGGTGAGTCAACAGCTATCTTTAAATAGGAAGCAGAACAGGTCTTTTCTCTCACGAAGTAGCCAATTTCCTTCAAAGAATGCAATATATTGAATTGTCCCTCTCCCCCTTAACTTCTTTTAATATTTTGATTTTTTAAATATATTTAGCCCTGCCTCCAGTCACATGGGATTTAAACTGGATCTACCCAAGTACACTTGTAAAAACATACACTGGAAACAACTCTTCACAAGTTCAATGCGCTCAGATTAAGCTCAACACCGATTTAAAGAGATAACATGCAAAAGAGCAGGGTTTTTTTTTTCCCCTCATTATGATACTAACCATCAACTCCAATTATACTATGCTGAAAAGCTAAAAAAACAAGCACTTAGAACAGCCTTACAAAAGCCAAAACGTTTGGAGAAAGGAGTACAGATCTATCGCGAGAAATAACCAAAATGATGATAGAAAATAAAAGCGCTGCACCCAACAAGATGGTACCAGCTCAAGTGAACAGCCACAGAAAGCACTAAGGACAGGAACATCATCCAACAAAGTAGGCAGCAAAGGTCTAGAATAAAGGGGGTGGGAAAAGGGCAGCAGCAAAAGGAAAACCGATGAAGTTGCCTGCTAGGAATGCCTTGGCAGGCCACAGACTGAAGCAAACTTACTGAAAGCAGCTTTGTCCATGACCTGCTCCCATGGCTCCGAGGGCACCTTTTACTCCAGTTCCTAGAGATGGCAGCTCCTAAGGCAGGTCCTGCTGATCAACTCTGCAGGGAACACAAATTTTAAAAAGTCAACACAACATGTCCTTGCGTGTCCCGTGCCTCCTCCCATCAAGGCTCTTTCATCCAAACACCCAGTCAAGTACCCAACTTGACCGCTCATTTGCAATTTGTTTGACTACAAGTATAAATGATTCCTTCCCCTTGTAACCTGTGATCTTACCATCAGTGAGGGAGAAAAACACTACCATTTTCTATAAAAGGTTCAAAACAGGTGTAGCCTGTGGGGGCTATAAAAGACCAAATATTTGTCTGCAAGGTAATTACGTTCCTGGTGGGAAACCAGGTATTTCATCAAATTTGCTAAACAAAACCATCTGAAGAATCTGCATCAAACACACCTGAACGTTTGGGGGGGTTTTGTAACAGTCTCTCAAGGTTTGCCAGCCACCCTGCCTAACTTGGGGTGTTACCCATGAAAAATGGACAGAGGCAGACGAGTTACCAATTGCACGCATTTTTGGCTCCTAAAATTTGGAGAGAAGGGAAGGGCCAAAAATTATCAAGGATTCACTTCCACTAATCCCAACGGGTCCTGTCTCTAGACGTGACGCAGGAAATAGCATCTCCCCTCTCTGCCCTTGGCCATGCAATAAAGGAACAGAATCAACAAATAATGCTGCAAAGAGGCAAGAGGGGCTACCAACAATTAAAACTGATTATATCTCTAATACAGCACGTTGTCTTAATTCCTTAAAAATGTTTTTGCAAGACAGAATTTTTCATCGTTTAAAGTGATTTCACATTTAAAAGCAAGAAAGCTGAACCCCTCTAAGGCAATAAAGGAGAGCAGATACACATCCACAAGAAACTCATGCTCTTCAGTAACACAGTAAAGAACACATGTTTTTCTTCAAAATTTTATTTCAATTTAAATTATGGGGCCAGCCAGATTTTTTGGATAAGAAACGCATTTTCCTCAGGAGAAATCAAATGCTACCATGGAAGTAGAATTACAATTGTATACATCTCTTATTTAAAAAAAAAAAAAAAAAAAAAAAAAAGGCAAAACCAAAAACCGCTCACATTTAAATAACTTTTAGTAATACCCTTAAGCCTTCAAGCAGATAAGAAACCACTGCCAGAACAATAGTTCTTTAATACGAAGAGCACGTCAAATGAGCTTGAATTTAAATACAACTTCTTTTCGAAAGCCAACATTCAAATGTTTCCACATATTAAAAAAGTCACCATAGCCATTGTTTCCAAGGCCTAATATAGAGTAACCTCTGTCCCAGTCCAAATGTTTTCACTTCTTTACATATATAAATCTTTAGCACATCTACATTTTTCTAAAGGGGAAGCCTTATGTGTTATGGTGAGTAACTTGGCAAATAATGTTTTCCCCCACTCAGCTATGATAAACCAAAATACAATAGACTGTTAGTACTGAACTACAATACCACCTCATGGCCAATTCTGCCTGCCTGTGGAAGTGATCTTCGGTGAGAATAAGCTATTTTCGCTCCTGTAGGCCAAATGTATCTGCAAAGGACACATTTAAGAACCTTTAAGAGACCAATTATAATATTAAGGCGAATTTTTTTAAACTGAGTGAAACCACTCAATTTTCTGGAGCTATCTGACTTCCCTTGTGTCGGCTTTCAAATGGGCTTAAACATCACTTAGGAGTTTCATCCTGCTGATTGCACAATATTTTAATCAGGAAAAGGACAGGAAGCAACAAACATTTTCTACAGCATTCTCAACCAGATTCAGCCATGCAGAATTTGAACTTTCAGACTCCAATCCCTAAGTTTGCTTGGTTGTGATCTTAGCGTTACTATATGATGGCTAGATACAATTTTAATAACATCATTTAGCTATACTTAATAGATTCCTTTTGTATGGTCACAGTAACAAAAACATGGTGCAAAATCAGTTGTTTTTTTTGTTTTTATAAATACTGATAGTTTGCAGCATTAAAGAACAAAATCAACAAAATTAAATCATTTTGTTACCCTAGGACATCTATGAAATTGTTTCTTGAAGGTGGAGGGAATTAAATTATTCACTTTCACAAACTACTGTACTGAGTTATTTACTGTAAGAAAGAAATGATGCACTGCAGGCTCCCCAAAGTAAGAGGAATCGATATTAATTTAGCATAATCTTTGCCATTTGCAGAGCTGGTGAGCACAATGCTAGATTAATTGAATAAGGCCAATATTATCCAGTAAGAATGTAGTATAAAGGGTTCCAGTTCTCTATTTCAGCCTACCCTAACTGGTGGCACCCCATTAGACAAGCGAATACAAAGAATGTTTGTTTGTTTTTTCCTTTTAATGCTGCAGTACTTAAGATTGTTAAATCAGCATTTCCATGTGATCTGAAGTATTCAATTACATATGAGCATTCATTTTGCAAAATTCAATATTAGGTAATAGTTACAGACTAATACAACAACATTCCTCTGCTGTACAAATTAAATCATATTTTAAAGAAATGAGCAGCCTAGGAGTTATATACAAAAGAAACCAGCAAGCATTGTTGAAATGAAATGCAAAATGTCACTGCTAGGTCTACTGTCTGAAATAACTTTAAAGTAAAATTAACAAAAAACCTTAGAACATATTTCCAAGTTTACAAGTCAATTCTCAGAAAAATCAAATCATGTCAAAAAAATTCTATAAAGCAGTGAAAGGCATATATACATTTTCCTTACGAACCTTGAGATTTCACTCTTTTAAAAGTTGCTAAGTTTCAGTATCAGTTTATTTGCAAGACAACTGTTTATCCCAATAAGCTGACATCTTAGATACATTTCCCCTTTGATTACAAATAAAGCACTGCGCTTTTTTTTTTAATCAAGGCATATAATCTTATAACTACGGTGCCAGGTATGCACAGGTCACATTGTGCTCATATCTCAAACAAGGTAAGTGCAAACATACAGATTTATTCAGATTTGCAAGCATGCAACCTTGTTACTTAACTACATTAATACCTTCTCTCCTAAACCAAACTAGTATCTATACGTTTGCTTTCACGACCTAGAATCTTTCTTTTCAGGTCTCCTAAAACAAGCAGTGTCTTTGAATTCTGAAATGACACAAATATCAAGAAAGTCCACATTGTGCAAGAAAGCAGCAGCTATGTTTTTCAACTTGGACTAAAAAAGAAAAGAGAAAAACAAAAACCGTTCACTGAACAGCAGATTAGCAGTAATGTTCCTCATGAATCGATAAGAGTGCCTGATGCTGAATTATCTAACAGCAAATGCTGAATTTGGGTTTAATATTTTAAGGGTTTATTGGAGATTAAGCTTCTTGCTGCGCTGGTCTCTTCAAATCCCTGATCTGTTTAACTAAATAGGTCTTCTCATCATTAAATTGTTCATCCTCGGTCCTGTCATTCTGAAACTTGCTGAGGAACTCAATAAGTTTGGTCTGATTCTTTAGAAGGATGTCTAATATAGGCTGTGTCTTGTTAGGATTGGCTACAAACACCTGCAAGAAAACAAAAGGCATTTAGCATAATAGTAGGAAATAGAAGGCTAACTTAAAAAACAAACCTAGCCAACAAAACCGTGATGACAATAACTTGTGTGTTAATTATTCTGTACTCCAGTATCTTTACACTAAAAATAATGGAGTAAATGCAAGTTTTAAAATAAAATTGCTCCCTTTTTATTAGAAACAGAACACCAGTACCAAAGTAAATTCAATTTGTGGGAGGCGATCAGCCAGAACACCCTCTGCAGAAACCACGGAAGACACCTCACAGTTAAATTCTGTAGCAAATACATGGTTTCATATTATATACAGCATCAGATGGGTATCTTAACGTTCACTGAAAACTTTATAGCTCAAATTGTATCTCTAAGCTCTTAGCTATTTGCTTGCCTGCTGCAAAGTCAGAAGGTACCTGTTATAATGTGCAAACTACAATTCAGGCTTTGAAATTTTGGCGACAACTGCAATACTGCTATCCTTCATAGATCACGCGACATGATGAAAATACTTTTGAACTCCAAGACGCTTCATGATTTCACATGAAATCATGCATTCCTCATCTTACTGCACTTCATCTTTCTTGATTCCAAAATTTTCTGAGAGATTACACTGACAATCATATGAAAGTCCCTAAGTGGTTGCTAAACGATGTTCAAAAGATACAAAAGGTAGCTATTTATATAAAGATGGATCATAATAAAGACAAACCTTAGCTCTCTATTTAACCACTTAGCAGACATTAAGGTAAGCTTCATTTAGGCTCAGCTACGTAGTTTACTCAGCTAAACAACTTCTGATGGGGTTCTTTTGTTGTTTGTTTTATTGTGGGTTTTTTTTTAAACATACCTTAAACACATGAAAGGCCTCAAACTGAATGTTACGACTCTTGTCTCGTAGAAGGTTCATCATAAGTTTGAGATTTTCAGGTTTACTGATGTACTTTGTCATAATTGTGAAATTGTGTCTATCCAGTAACAACTCACCAAGAAGCTAAATGCAGAAAACAAGCCCGAATGAAAAAATGACTGACACTGGACACAAGAAACAACTTTTTCGTAAGTCTTTCAAACACACTGAGTAGTTGACACCAGTCTATAAATATACTAACAACAGAACTCAAATGTTCTGAATTTCTAAGTGCAGGGTGCATCTTGCTCTTATTTCGATGATGCAGTTTCTCCTTTTTCTGAACAAGTGAAAAACCACCTTTTGTTCCCCCCTCGTTATGAACCGGAATTTAAAAAGTCTTTTTTCATTCTTTTGTCACCATGATTTCATGCGTTTTTTTAATTTATACAGAAGCTATACATCACCAACAAAAATGTGGTTTTAAAAAACAAACCAAAAAGAGTTATTACTTCAAATAAGAAATTTTTACACTTCTTTTTCTCCCTTCTTTGTCCAGAAGGCAGTAAAAAGTTACTCCCCACAAGTACCACCCTTGCTCTTGCTACAAGTTGTGTATTATATTTACATTCACTATTTCTGACCTACTTGAATGTAAGATTAGTATTGCTCTAGTCACACCACATGAATCTTTCTTAAATTACTTAAACGTGCCCAGATTTGTTGAAGGAAAACCCCAACAAAAATAAACATACTTGCATATAGCTATTTCTGAATAGGGAGATAAATGACTTGGTGTGTGCTGGACACTAAATAATGGAAGGACTGGACTAAAGGAAACTAGCTGATCCCAAGAATTAAAACATATGAAAAATTAAAATAAACTCAATCTAAGGCAGTTACTGAAGTCAACCCACCTTTAAATTAAAGAAATTCTCTAACTTTGAATTTAAGAAGAAAATAAAATTGCCTTACCTTAAGTGACTGTCTTTTTGTCACATAATTTTCTGAATGAAGTAACTTCTCATATTCACTGAAGAACTAGGCACAGAATAAAGAGAAGGGTTAGGACCTTTCCAAGTGCCATATGCACACTCTTCTGCCAAATGATTATAACAAACTGGGAGAGATGCAAATCCATACCAAAAATGAAAACAAAATCTGAAATCTCAGTAGGTTCCTGTAAGTCACTAGTGTTTAAACACTGTATGTGCTTTAAAAAAAGAAATTTATTTAACGTTTAGATCGTAACGTGATGGAAGTAGTTATCTCATTACTTCTTAAACTACAGTAGTTCCTGGTACCGGTACTGAACACTGTTCATTAATTTCAGGAGTCCCCAGCAGGTGGAGGAGGGCTATCTTGTATTCTTTGGTTGTTAAGGGTTAATACAGACAAAAGAAAAAGACAAGGAAAGGGTTCCCTCTAGCGGAAAATTCAGATCTAGTTTTCACAGAATTAGATTTCTGCCGCCTTCTCTTGTTTTCATACCTTTCTACATTCAACAATAAGGCCTTGATCTTAATTTTACTGCTTGGCAGAAATTACCATAAGTTCAATTGGTTTACTACTGTGTGTAGATTTCCAAAACAAAAGCTAAGCAATTAAAGTACTGATTTCTTCAAATAAGATACACAGCACTAGAAAATTCTGAATATTAAAATGTATCTGCTCACCCTATCATAATGTTGTTCCAAAAATTCTGCACTTAACAACTTGTGTCTTGTAAGCAAATCCTGTAAAAGAGCACAAAACCAGTATTTTCACTAAAATAGTTAAACAGTACGTACACATTCTTATTAAAGAGTGAGTACATATAAGATATCCCATAGAAAATTTTCCTATTTCATTAAACAAAGACATTTAGGATATGAATGCAGTTACCTGGACATTGCTAAGGATCTTGGCATCTCTGAGGAAAGGCCTGCTATGTGGTATGTTAATCGACACAAGTAAATAGCCTGTGGAATTATCCCTGAAGAATGCCATTTATGGATCAAGGCTGTGCTCTGCACAGAACTATACACAACCAAGGTTAAGACCCACTGTTTAATACTGATCAATATTATGCTTATAGTTCCATAACTGGTTGTTTTAGGTCCAAAAAAAATTTCCCCAGACAAAGCATCAACATCAAATATACTCAGGTTCCTAACGGAACAAAAATGAGTTTGCTCACTTGAGAAGTTGGGAGACAAGAGATTTAAAAGCCCCTGGCATGGAAATGCACATGTATTCAGCTATCGCATGATAGTTTAAATCTTGCTTTCTAGAATAAAAATTATTGGGGACATAGCGTATATATATTTAAAGGAATACCTTGCATTCTGAGAAACCAGAAAGAACAGTATGCAGTTTACCCATTTGCATCACACCGGTTTTTTTTATACCTCTCCCTGGACTTGTTTTGCCCAAGAACATAACACACATCATCTGGGTTCACATAGCAGAGAACTAACGAAATAACAAGTCAAATGTTGCATGCAAATTACCTTAAAGGTGGCAAATGCATCCGAAGCAATGTCAAATGTTGACATTTCCACATATCTGAAGAAATCATAGAATTGTTCTGACCACAAGATTATTTTAGCAAGTGGTTCATGCCTGATGCATTCTCTAAGCATTATTCCACAATTTAGAGCAATTTCTGGAGATTCGTACCTATTTAAAAAAAAAAACACACAACGAAGATTTTTTATAAATATTTCCACCAGTTAGTACTGCAGCACCACACTGCTAATTAAGGTTTTCAGTGTTTTCAAGTAAACAAAAATTCAAAAAGTTAGAGACACTTATTAACTCCATTAACTCATTAAACTCCATTTTAAATACTTCTATGAAATATTACTGAAATCGTTGCCAGTGAAATGCCAAATTATAGCCAGTACAAATGACTTTCACAAACTGAGAAACAAGACTAAATAAAAATATTTTCTTCATACTCAAAATCAGTTTTCTTTTTTGTAATGGTGGAATTACAGACATCTGAAAAAGCAGTAACTGATTTCTGTCTTAAAAGCTGTTTGCTTAAACATGACAGCAACTTACATAAAATTATCCATAATATAAGCATGAAGGGTTAATAATACTGGACATAAATTCATGTCTCCTCTTTCACTAAACCATTCAAGCTTCAAGCTTGTCCTCTGATCATAAGGACAATATTGAACCCCTGTGCCCGAGTCTTTATAGCCTCTAGCAAAGTATCTGCACCTTCTTACAAGAGATCTCTGCAACATGTCCATCATCGATTTGATGGAACTGATGATGCCATCCCTAATGGCTTCATTTAGAAACTGTCGCTACACTTCTTTGGCAGGCTTTCTTGCTCAAATACTACAGTGTTCTTTCAGCTCATTTTAGCATACGCCAACAGCAGCTGCCAAAATCTCACAACAGTATGTTTAAGAGAGATCTATCTATCACATTTGATAGAAATACACCTTTCCAAACCAAGAACTCATCTCAGCGTGTTGCAATATAAGCTATCCCAGTTTACTGAAAAGTTACGTCTGTTGTTCCTACCTGGTTCTGGAGCAGTCAAAGCTTCTTACATATTTTCCTGCCTCACACCTAAAGAATCCTTCATCCTATACCATTGGAAGCTAATTTAAGTTCACCAGAATAATTCAGGAACAAAGTATCATTGTCCACACTAAGCACTAACTGTATTACCATGCAAAAACACTTTCTTATGAGTTTATTTTCATGTTAAATCCTGCAATACTTTCCCATTTAACTTGTCATGGAGATTTGA
>NW_010538409.1:27387-62776 GCF_000687285.1 Phaethon lepturus
TTTTGCAACTCACCCCATAGTTTAAATTCACATAAATTTGACTCAGTTGGATACCAGATGTAACATATAAGTCATTAAGGTTAATTAAATGCCCATTTCAAACATCCTGACTTATGAATATGTTTCAACAATCCCTGTCAGAATAATGCTGTCTGAAGCGTGACAACACAGACTAAAAATTAGGATGAATGTGATACAGCCCTCATTCAGTCACATATCAATGAGAGCATGCTGAAAAAGTAGTTTCATCTCTCTGCACCTCAAATGTCTTTGCCTTCTTTTGAAAATTATTTTGAAGAAGTACTGAATAAATATTTTATTTTGTGTTATGCCACAATTAATAATCCTTTTGTCCCTCTAACATTTAAATCTCACTTCCCCCAAAAAATAAGTGCTATAACGCAGGGGGGGAAAAACCAACAAAGTACTTCTGGCAGACAAGCGTACATCTCACACTCTTATGAATTGAAACAAATATTCCATACTGCTTCTGGTGCTAAGCCTTTGGAGTCAGCATGAAACTAAAAGATATACAGGTGTAAAATGCCTACTTTCTCCACAGAGAAAGTTTCTTGTATTATCCATTTTCCAGTGACTTACACAAATGACCAAGATTAGTTAAACATAGAGATGTTACAATAAAATAGCCTAGTATGTCATGTATGTGTCAGCTTAGCCGGCATCTCTAATGACTACTATGAACTAGGAGGAGGGAAAGGAAAAAACACAATACAGCTTCCTGTTCAAATGTTAAGAAATATACTTGATTAACCTCACATCTCAATGCTACCAACATAACACAGACAGGCATCTCACTGAGAAGCACGGCCTTGTCATACATCCTCTAGCTATCCCAGTAGGTGGACTAAGTACTCCTCAACTGCAGTAAGCTTACCCATCAGCTTTAACAAAAATTGTAAAGCTAGTACTTGAAATAGCTGCATTTTTTAAATGGTCTATCAATGTTTGCTGAACTTTTCTATCCCAAAATAACACACTGGAATTGCAATTTTCAGAACTTTCTTAATGCTATTAGAAACGTAAGCAATTCTTTTTAAATGGAGAGAGAACATTCACACATTTTAAAATCTTATTTTAACATGAAAATGTTAACACCTCCTTTCTACTTTCATATTTGAGAGCCACAGTTCTACATATGCAACCGTGTATTCAGTATGGCATGACTCTCAATATCCAGCACACCAGATAGTACAAGAATAGAGGAAGAAACAGCCATCTAGCATTGCACCGTATGTCCCAAATCATTCTTTGTTTGGTCAAGTTTGAGTCGGTGCATTAGTGTCACTACAGGAATATAAATCATTTTGAATAAAAAGTCTAAGACCAAACAAAGACCAGGGGATAGGACAGCAAACTGGAAATGAGAGTGGTTAAAGGAAAAAAGCAGTCTTCAACTCTTGGTGAATGAGTAAGTTCACAAGGAAGTAGTTTAAATAGAATCAAATAGTATACTGAGAGGAAGATGTCTGCATTACTCCAGTAAGAATATTTTAGGTTACTACCAGTTCTCAATTTTAGTCTTATTTCATGCAAAAGTGTATTTTGGTGTTTTATTACTCAAATTTTCCTTTACTTAGGGGAATTACAGGCCCCAACAAAAACAAAAAAAAAATCAGGCATACTGCAAAAGAAGAGAATACATTCCAGAAGTTACTGCTTCTCCATGAATTTAAAAACTTCTTACTTCACGTAAAAGCATATTTATACTTCACAGTGTACATACCCTTTTAATAGCATGAACAATATATTCTGTTGAGTACAGATGTATTCAACTGTGGGAGTTCTTGTACCAATTTGCCTTCTGAGAATGTTGTTGAAAATTTGCGCAACGTCTTTTTTGCCCTGTCAAAAACATTAGCAAGTTAAACACATAATATTCAAGTCCACTTGGAAAGTTAACAATTAAATATGACCATCATCTCACGCATTCGTAGCGTGCGAGTTCTGTGGCTCAGTCAGCCTCTGTACTCTGATCTTAAAGAGATCAAATATTCTGTTTCTTTATACCCATTTCAAATACGCCAAAGCACTCAAAACATTACGGCATGTTGCAGACATGGTAATTTACATTAAGAAGTAAAGCCAGTTGATGTTTCATCACATAGTTCTATGTAGCATCATTCTCCTGGGCTTCTACACTTGCTTTTGCTAATAACATACCAGTTTTTAACTGTGCTCTTGCCTGAAAGTGTGTTTCTTCAATATTCCATTATCCTCCCCTCTCCTCTTGTCTAAAAATACGTAATGCCACCATTAAGAGTATGCAGAGCATTTCTGACTGCAGTGTTAACATCCAACTTAAAACTAAATAAATAAAAACTACCAAGAGAAATCATCCACTGACCTGAAACGCAAGTCTCACATTTTTCAATGCACAAAAGTAGTATAAATAAAACCAGGATGCGGGAATTCAGCACAGATTATACACAAAAAAATGCATAAGGATAGCACCAGACAGTATAAAAGGAGCTGGGAATGTTCTCTGTTGAATATGTGTACACCTCCTATTTATTTCCTCTGTCAGACCATAGCTAAAGATGACAAATTGGTATGGACATCTAACAAAAAGCTGTGTATAAATATAAGCACTTTTCACTGTCATTCACATGCACCATTTAAAAGCCAGATTTCTGCAATTAACTTTCCATTCTGGATTGCCATAAAGACAATTTCAGGACTATCTGTTATCAGATCTAATCCAGAAAAATCCTAGGTAAACTTGTACTAAGCCTGGACTTGCAAATAAAAGCCTGTTAAGCAACTCCACCTGAAGGTTCCCTGAATGTTGTACAGAAAAAACATACGTGGAAAACGTTTCTTGACAATCTCTAGCTGTACTGTAAATGCTCTGAGTAACATCAGCAAGCCTTTGATTAAAATGCAGGGCATATTTAATCAGCACGAATTTTTAAAACAACAGCAATTAGTCAAAATTATTTCAGTTTCCTAATCAACACCAAGAAGATTGCATAAGAAAAAAAAAAATCAAATGTTTATAAATCCGTAGGAGGTCTGTAGTTTTACAAATGGCATGTTTGTGAATTACATGGACAGTTTTGTTAGTGTTGTTTTCAGGACATAAGAGTTTGTTTGTAAATGCTTGTTTTCTCAATTACAATTCCATTGAAAGCCAGCCCAAAGCAACACCAGAAGTCTTTGTTCTGAAATGAGTAGCGCAGTGTTTCTAGAAATTGCTTTACTCAAACTCCACATAATATAGTCATCAGCTCATTCACTAACATTGCCAATTTTGCGCTGGATCTCACAATTTGCTTTGGATTCACCAGCAAGAACAGCATTTCCTTATTACGCACATAATTGAACTGATAGTGGTACACAGTAATACCACAGCTCGTTATTGTTAGAAGGATGTATTACTAAGTGATCTCATGGCCTAACAAGGGCAAACAGACACTGAACCCTGTGCCAATAGTCACGACTGCGAGAGGTGAGCGGGAGACTGTGCTAGTATTGTCTTCTGAGCAGAGGGATTCAGGCTCCCTTATGCAAAAGGCGTTTTTGTTGTTTGAGGGTTTTTTCTTAATTTTAAAAAAACAAGAACTAAAAAAACAAGAGTTCCACAAGGGATACTACCTCTCCTACAGACACAGGAATCTGCAGGGAAGTAACTGGTAAGTTTGTAACACTGGTAAGCAGGCGGTTGTGTTGACTGCTTTACTTGGAAGGCAAGCTTCCAGATAAGGATATAATTTTAAACAGGCCTTTACATACAGCAAAGTCTGGACAGAGAGGCAGTTTCTTAATTAAAACAGTAAAACATTAAATTTGTTGCTTTTTTGGTTTTTACTTTGTTACTTTTCTGGGTTTTTTTTTACCAGGCCATTCATTTGAGACTGTTTAAGAGTCAGAGTGAACAGTCCCTGTCTATTCCTCTTCCTCTACTCCAGGAATAAGAGTCAAGTTCTTGATCAAAAAAAAAAAAAAAAAAAGCAGCATTTGGTTCATCATTGAATGACCTCAAGCTGTGGTGGGGCACCAGAAGGAACAAATGCTAGACCTACTCATCAAGTTTAAGAAACAACAGGAAATCAAGTTCGTATCTCCACTGGTAATGGAGAAAGCATTTCAAATGCAGTAAACCCCCAACCATAGAGATCTGGGATATCGAAGCCAACATCTGATTGACTCTGTAACAGTTGGGAAGCTAGTGCACATTTGGAGCACAGGTGTGTTGACATTAATTCTAGGTAACAACAATAGCTGAACAGCCTGCCAGATCCCATCCTTAAAAAGCAGACGTGATCCAGCCTAGAAAGCGGTGTGAATGACTTTCTCTCAAGGGGGAACCGTCATATCCTCATGTAACAAAGCAGCAGAAAGTCCACAACCAGGAAACCACTCACAATCTTTTCAAGTCCCCTTAGAATAAAATGAATAGTTCTCCTTAATGAGAGCAAGCCTGTACAAATTGTTATCATTCCTCATAACCAGGAGACAACGAAGGTTTCCTTCGCTAATAACCGGGCTGAGTAAACACCAAGCTGATAAGAATCTAGAGGTCAGCAGAATCCAGATGACATTTCATTATTTCCTTTCTTCAGCAATTAAAGGCCATCCCATTTCAGCATTCCCCCTCAGTTTTCCCAGGTCTCCTTGCTTATTTAAGAACCTGAGTGTTTTATGCTTGGTATAAACAGTTGTGTGGGTAGGGAAAAAATACCACCATATTACAATTAAACACAAATCAGAGGGAGTTATGGGTGGGGTGGAAGGGAGAGAAGAAAGAACAGGGAAGAAAGCCATTGTTTTTGGAATGTCATACTACAATAGGATTTTAAACCATTGTGTTTGCATCATGAACAACTTGTTTATGAACAATATCCCTTCTAGGCAACCTTAAGTGGGATAGTCTTTATGGTCAAGGCAGTGGAGTGAGATCCATGGGTTTTGGCTCCTTTCCTAGACAACCACACGCTTCTTGCCGGTCCAATAGGGAAAACAGGAAGATCCAATCATGCTGCAATTTCTTATAACTAAACAGGGTGATTTCTTATATGGCACTGGGAAGCTAAATTATTCTATACGATGTGGTGACAAATGCCAGATAGACATTTGTATAGAGATACATTTGAACACAAGTTAAGTATTGCTATTTTGAAGCAATCAATAAAAAATAGGTTTGCTGGTTTTTTTAATAAACAGAAGAAAGAGATGAGGAAAACAGAAAAAAGGTTGCATCTCTTTTCTGAAGAGAGAGACATACTGAACTGTTATTAAAACCGCTTTACCTTAATTATTTAAAATTCTTCATAAATCTTACAATAGTTCTTTTACTTTTTGAAGCAATTTAACAAGATAATATAGATATGCCTTGTAGTATTAAAGCTTGTGCTCACTATGGTATTACTAGTAAGATATTAACCCTTCGTGTACACAACAATTAAGAATTATTCCATAATTTTAACAGAACTGTATCATCAGGATTAAAGGTTTATCTACTTCAGTGTTGTGTGGTTTATGTGTCTAAATTCACAGATTTAATATTTTGAATTTGCGTAATTTTCTAGGTAGTTTGGAACAATGAGTTTTCTTTCTAATGGGTTTGCCCCAGCCAGAAAAAAAAAACTGAAGAGCGAGAGATGTCTTAACCAATTAAATGGCAGGAATTCAGATGTGTTTATTTTAACATTTACAATATAAGAAATGTCAAACTTCTTTTCTTACCTCAAAATCAATTAGCTGCAAGTCGGCTACTAGGGTACTAAGAAGACCACTGTTGTACAGCTCTTGAGCAAGCTGTGCCACAGCTTCTGTCTGTGGTTCTTTTTCATTTGTGCCATACAGTATCTCTTTCATGGCAACAAGGTTTTTTGAGACCTCCTCAGTGGCCTAAAGAAAATGAGAAAAGAATGCAGTTAAAGCACAATGTCATTTGTCTTTGTTAGTGCACACTCTACTATTCTTAACATCTGCAACCTTCCATTAAGGGGGCAGTAGGGGGATGGAAATCAGGAAGAGACAACCTGTTTAAAAAAAAAAAAAAAAGATAATCCTTCTGCAAATAAGATTGTTGTATGTTATTTAAAAAAAAAGCAGAGGCAAGACACACGCTATTTATTTGACAAGTTACGAAAAGTAAAAATCTCTTCCTTTTTACTACCTTTAAACTTCCCATTCAAAAATCCCCTGAAGAATAGCAATGGGATGGAAAGAACCCGACAAGATTTCCGTTCTGTAAAACAGAGGTACACAGGATCTAGACTGGAAAACATGACATGGAGACACATGCCTGCCTCCAGTGAACTGCTCAGAGAGACCAAATGTACTCCTCCCACAGATTTTGCACTCATCAGGTTTTGTCAAATACTAGGCTCCCATTCCAGCCAGTGGGGATGAAATTTTTCCTTTCCGACTAACAAAACCCCGAAGAGAGCTTCCTTTAATTTTCAGGTTATCTCAGTATACAAGAACAAACTGGCACACAGACCCAGAAAGAGGTGCACTCGAAAGAACACAGTAATACAGGAGACAATTAAAAGTCTAAGATGCTTCCCATTTGAGGTCCATCTTACAGAAGACAGACAGATCTGACCTCTCACTTGGGGAAGCCAGTATAAGGAATTCCTAAGTTGCTGTGATGGGCTGGAGCAACGTTTAGCAGTGGGAGCAGAGTTCTCTCATGAGTTAAACTAAAAAAAAAATAAAAATCAACAAGTACACTTCTAAATATCCACTTCTGAATCTTAAGACACAGTTATCTTGGCAAAAAAAGAAGAAATACTCCTTTCAATATATATGTTTACGTAGCTTGGGGGCAATACACTGAAAATTATCATCATGAATAGCTGGTTTAATTATATTGTATTAGCTCCTCATGTGCCTAAAAAGTATGAATGGTTTGTAAGTCCACTAATTTTTAGTAATTAAATGAACCTACCAACAAGGTATGCATACACTTTAAAGTATTTATGATTGGTAGCACACGGAAAATCAATGAAGTGAAAAAATTATCCCTTTCTGGATATTGCCTGTCTTATAAGGACTATATATGTAAGGAGATTTCTCATTTGTACGTTATATCTAGGAGATCAACATGACTCATGCACTATTCAAGCCAAAGCCATTCCAGCTTTGCTAGGTATGCAAGTCAGGATTCCGTGACCTTTAAGGGGGCTCTGTATAATTTTTAGCTCCTCCACAACTTTCCATTCCCCGTTGCCTCCCTCTTCTTGCTAACTGCAGTTCCTAGTCTCCCTTGCCTCCTCCTTAATCAAAATTCCAAAGGATTTTCTGTGCACTGTTAGTAAGACAGGAAGAAGCAGGTGCTCGATATGAGTGCTTAGATTCATGACAGCTCCTGAAGACATAAAACGAGAAAGCCAGCTCACCATATTGTAGTAGTATTACGCCACACAACTGTTCTAAATCTTTAAAATTCAGAAGAAGTATCTCTTTACTAGGAAAAGAACAGGAACATCTGTCAAACACAGAGATATGACAAGATGTCTTTGAAGCATGGCTACCAAGAAAAAAGGAAGCAGTAATAAAAATTCTATTGCAGTTTGTCCCTGCACACTAATTCAGAAAGCAAGATGAAAGAGGAAGAAAGGCAGAGGTTCAAGTAGCTAACCTATTTTAAGCAAGACAGTGGCAATATTGAGGGCATGCCTGCAATTAAGAACAACGCCAGTGGAGAATTTTTCATATCAAAACCCCAGAAAACAGAACAACCCCCCCAAAACTTTAATAATCACACTGGAAGGTTCTCCCTCACCACCACCCCAAGAAAGATACTAGTAATGGAAATGTTTACAAATCAGACAGGAGAAAAAAATACAGCATTTCCAAACAACGAGTTCTGTTTTAAAATCAAAAAAGAAAAAAAAGCCTTCTAGCCTAACACGAATATACAACTCAGTAACTTCAAGAGGAGATACCAGGCCTGCAATTTATTTCTCATGCTCTTCAATACTGTCAAGACCATCTGAACGTGCCTCACTTGAACTTGGAATGACATAGGGCTTTAGTGGGAAGTTACAGTTAGAGACACAGAATCATTGAACAGCTTAGGTTGGAAGGTGCCTCAGGAGGTCGTCAGGGTCAAACCACCTCCTCAAAGAGGGCCAGCCTCAAAGTCCTATTAGATGATCAGGCTCATGGCCAGCACTGCTCTGAACAGCTCCATGGATGGACACTCCACAACCTCTCTAGGCAACCTATACCAATGTCTGACTGCCTTCATCAAGGAAAGAGACTTGCTTGTTATCAGTTCAACTGAGGCCAAGCTATCATTTCTGGATACATACTACAAATACAGAAATACGAGTGTTTCTGAAAGTATTATATCAATAACCAAGGTCTTTTGATGCACTACACTTCCATAAAATATGACACTTCTATATTCCTTCCTCTTCTACTCTAAAACTCAACATCAAAAGGACTAGAAAACCTTACAAATTTGTTCTAGAATCTCTCTATTCCATATTCCATGAACTCTAGAACATAGTTCAAATACATGATGTGCAGAGCTGCTTTTGCCGTTTCAGATACAGAATGGAATTTACATAGCTACACTGAAAAATATAATGCTACATTAAATATCAATGTTAAGAGCTAAGTGAAAAACCAGTAAAAAAAGTCAAGACAGACAAGAGAAGGCTAGCTTGCAGTACCTGCAAGACTTCTTAAGATACTGAAATCTAAATAATTGCCTTAGGCACTGCTTTATCAGGAAAAAGAGCTCTAGAGAAAAATCAAAATGCACAATGAACTTTATCCAAAAACCCATGATCAAACATGGAATTAACAATTAGACATCATGTAGCGATATATATAAAATACATGTATTCTAATATAATACATAGGCAGGATATACTTTATATATACAGAATATATATATACATGGAATATATAGTATATATAGTCTAAATATTATCATCTGTAAGTAAATAAAAAAACATAAAACATACATTATATATTTCTATAGATATTAAAAGTTATATTTGTTCTCTATACTGAGAAGAAGCAACCATAGAACAATCAGAGTTTTAGAGAAAAGTTCTGTGACAAGTCACTTCGAAGTTCAATGGTGCCAGACAATCAAGACCATTTGAGGACAAGTCAAACTATAAAAGTAAAAGGAAAAGTAAGGAAAATAAAGAAAGTACTTATTTCTCTATTTTTATCAAAGACGGGAAAATATTATTTAAAAATAAAAACAGACACCATGAAGTCACATGTATGACTGTCGCACCAGAATCTGCTGCGTGTCTTTATAGTATCCATGAATCATGATGGTTTATTCCAGTCTCTAGGGTATTTCACAGTTATTTCCAAAATCTACTATTTCCTTAAATGCTAAGCAGTGCAAATACTAAATATTATAGATTTGTACTGTGGAATATTTGAGTTTTATGAAGCAGCATTTACCTTTACTTAGAGAAACAGTAGAAAAAGATAAAGAACACATGATCAGTCCTTAAGAATTTGAGATGAGCTCAGCAGGCTCCAGGTCTATGGCTAGTGGACCTATCCACATCGATAAAGCAATTCCATAAATTGCAGTATTAATGACCACATCCATCAAAAAGGTAAACGAGCTATAGTTTTGAGCCTGTACTTGGTGGATGTTTTTACTAACCTAGAGCAGTATCTATCATAAGTAACAAACACCATTTTAATGGTTCTACTTAAATTGATTGCATTTCAAAACGCTTACAAAAACATGCAATTCTGTAAATATATGATTATCTACATCAGTGCCACTAGTTTATTGGAAAGGCCAAAAATGATGACACTATTTTTCAGCAGACACCTAGCATAAGGATACCATTAAAGAGCTACGTTCAGTTAGAAGAGAAGCATGTCTTCTTACCCACTACTTCCAGAAGAAGCACCATCTCTACCCTTCGCGTAACAGCCTCGTGTAGTAGGCAAGGCAGACTACTTAACCTTCAGCCTTCTTTCAACCACTAATTAATTGTACACTCGCACATAACAAATATGAAATTTTACTGCTTTGTCAATGACAGCATTAACTCACTGAATGAAATCTGATCTATGCCTACGGCAACATGACATAATATTATACTTTGACAGCTCAATCAAAATACCATACTGCATCATACAGTATACTGTCCATTGTATAGATCTGGTAACCTAAAGAAGAGAGACCAACCATGGCTGCAACGGTCAGCCCGCATGGATTAACAACATGGCTGAAACAATTATCCAAAAGCCAAAACCAGAGCTGTTACTAGCAGGTTAAACCAAGGTAAGAGGGTAGGGAAGAACAAGTTTATTACACGAGTAAATATTTACCTTCGCATCTAAATGCATGCTACAAACCAAGTGAACTGGTAGCATAAAAATAAATGCTGATGTCAGCCAAAGAGGAGGAAGAGATGCAAATAAAAGACTAATTAATGGGCTAGATCAAGGGTAGGTCTCATTCATATGAAAGTTTTCCTTCCCCTTCCCTTTAGCCACCCATTCTGAAAAAAACGCAAGTAATGGAAAACTAACAGCATATGTGATGAACATATTTTCAGTTATAAAGCACTTGTCATTTCATGTATCCCTTCCAAAATACTAACAGACAGCAAGCTATCACCCCTATCCCAAGTAAAAGGCTGCAGCCAACAAGCACCCAGAGCCACGGTACACGAGGCAGACTCTCAGCAGCGAGACACAGTCCAGCTTTCACAGTCACTTCAGATCTTGGTTCCTAAGCAGGTACCACAAACTTCAAGAACATTTCAGAATGACCTGGAGAATTATCTGGTTAATTTTCTTCCAGTAGTCACATAGCTCAAGAAAAAAGGTAGATTAACATGCAACTAGAATTCATTTTTTGAACTTCAGATTTTTATTTACAAGACAAATTTTCCAGTATTACAGGGCAGAACATTTCATAACTGAACAAGGTGCATCGTGACCACTACACCTTTCACATCTTTTGCTTTGAAGAATCTTTTCCATTTTGATTATAAAGAACGTACAGGAACACACACTGTCCAAGTTTTAAAAATCCTTCTTTCTTACTTTGCTTTTTCTTCCTCTCACAAAACATTAAAGGTTTTAAATTTCAGTCTAAGCACTGAAAAAACTAAGGTATTCTGTTCAAATGTAATTAATTACACTTCTAATTTCTAGGGAAAATTGTTCGTCTAATTTTCTTACAAATCTGTATTTCCAAGGGTGGTAGGAAACTGTCAAAGAGCATCCGCTACATAGTAGTAAACCAGGTATTTTCATAACAGCATTGTGCTGCTACTGCATGCTAGGAACTACGGTGAACAAACCCACTGTGGTACTGCAGTAGAGAAGTACGAGTTTGTCTTTGGAACCTCAGCCAGGCATAAGGTGTAACACAAAAGGCCATTTACAATTAATTTCATTTTGTGGAAGAAACATTTAAAATGATTAAGTTTGGAAACATTTGGTTCACTTCAACATGCACTGAAATTTTTTTTAGTCTAATCTATATACAGCTTTCAAATTCCACATGTTCAAGAGTAAAGAAAATACGCAACTGTATATACTTAATTTTAAGAAACAAAGTAGTGTAGGAGAAGTAAGTATTCCCTCCACCCAAAAGGGTGTCTTGACCACAAACAGTAATCAACACTGAATAGGTACCATGCTGCTTAGCCTTGGAAGTTCATTGCTGTTATTTGACAGGCTACAAAAGCACACCCCTGGATGAAACAGCAACAAGGAAGCAGAAATTAGAGAGAGAGAAAGAGACGGGGGGGAGAAGGAGAGACCATATTTTATATAAGTCTAATCACTAATAAAACTGAGTTGTAAAAAAAGAAAAACTCTGGCATTCTTCTCCCCTTCTCCTAAAGGGCAATAATTTTTGTGCTTTATGTGCAGTGAGTTTTTCTATTTCTGTTCCACTACTAGCCACAGAACTCACCCTTTCATCAGCACAGAATTCTTTTCCAAAGGAGACTGGAGAGTTACATTGCAGAAAGGATCATAATAAAAGAGGTAGTGAAAAATAAAAAGATGCCTAAATATTGAGATATGGGCACATAGAAATTTTTCTTCTTTTTTAATAATGGCTACTGCTCAGACCCTTGCTGTCTTTTAACTCCAAAGTTACTGCAGTCATTTCTATAGACTGGGTATAGAAATGTGAAAGGGACACAAATTCAGGGTGTTTAATCAGAGCTGTACACTCAAAGATGCAATGACTGGTCCAGAAGGTATTGAAGAATTTTCTCTGTCAGACCAGCAAACAATCTTAGAATCTGAGATAAACTGCCACAACCACTGTCACCTTGATGGAAATCTTGGCTTGCCAATGAAACGACTATTTCCTAAAGAATCTCTGTATGGAGGTGTGGACACTGGTGTTGTGAATGCTCAGATCATCAACTGGTCTCCTTTGTGAATAACAAGGATGACAGAGGCCAGCACTACCATATCCAGCTCAGTCTTGTGAATGTCAGTATTTAACCCTCCCCACATTTAACCTAGTGAATGTGGGTTGCCTTCTTTTCTCCTTCAAGGAGAATGTGTTGCTTTCTATATGACACGGGAGAAACAACTCTACAGGCTTAGCATATTATTTCTTGTCGAAGCAGCAGTCTCACATAAACAAGTTCTTTAAAGAAGATGAAGGTGTGGAATGAAAGGCCAGCAAGAAGCAAATGGTACATAATAATCTCCAGCTACAACATCAAGAACACAGGCATGTGATACAGTGCACAGCTATGCACAATGGAATGAAGCTGGTCTGTTCCCCATTAGAGGTCTAAGCAAAAAGAAAAAGATGACACAAAAAAAGCACGGATTTTGAGATCAAGACACATCACCAGGAATTAATAATGAGACTGAGATGAAGGAGGCAGTGCCCTGTCTCATCACAGACTCTTCAGAATTCACCTACCCCTCCTCTCCTGACAGATGTCTTTATTAGAGAAAGTAGAAAAGCAGCAGCAAATTAAAATTCTCCCAGCCTCCACACAGGCCTGCATAACAGGCCACAACATTCTTCTCTCCAGCAAGAGAGAAAAAGCATCAGCGAAAAAATATTATGGTACACTGCAAGAGACCTGGAACATACCATGTGCTGGCATTGGGGTAGAGAGTATGAGGATAAAGATGGCAATCGAGTTAAGACCCAGATTCTCCTGCACTTAAAGTAGTAGTACCAAATGTAGGTGAAACTGGATGTAGAGAAGCTCGCCACACTCTGCTTAAAAATACTGGTGAACGTGAAAAAGACTGCGACTAACTCCTACACGTGACTCTGTAAGGATGCCAAAAGTGGCACGGAACAGTTAAATAATACTGGGAGAGGATCCAAGGAGGGTATCATAGCCTGCTTCAAAAGCTGATAGATTGGAGAGGGAGATGTTTTATTTGCTTGGTTTTTTTGGTTTGGTGTTAGGGGTTTTTTTGGAAGTACTGAAATCTATGCCTTTGTGCTGAGTTTATCAGGAAAAACTTTATCTAAATGGTAAATACCCCTGTCATACAAGTCACTAGGTGGGATGCAGCTGCATACAGGCTGAACTTGAAGGTTAATTTTTAGTAAAGCTATCAAGACTGCCAGTTGAGAAGTAAATGACTGTTGACAGGTACAGATCCTGAAGTAGCAAACCATCCTATCCAAAGGAAACTGCACTAGCACAGAACTTTTCACCAGATCTTCCTGCGGACTGAAGAAAAGGCAAGCAAAGGTAAAAGCATATCCTCTGCTGACATCCATGAAGACACAAAGTTCCTCTGTTTCAGTAACAGAGACACTCTGCTCTGTGAACATTTGCATGGACAGAGGACATTTGCTGTTGTAGTAGTAAATCCACTATGGTGGGCACAAGCACCAGAACACTGTATGCCTGTGAGCTACTTACGAAGGAATTGCAACGTACTACAGTTCCAAACCAAATTAAGCATCATATCAGCTGCCAGTGGCATAAAAATGCAAAGCCAACCAACATGAAAGACACCTGTTCAAAGGTACATAATAACTTACCCTTTAGCTAAGTATAAAACCCAAAAATAATTCCTAATTGATTCAGTTTCAACAGCTGTAGATTTTCTTCCCCCTTTCAATTACTGTTTAGCAATTGGAAAGTCCCAACTGTACCTTTTCTGCCTTTTTGTCAGAGATATCTTGCTTTTCTAGAACTGCCATACTCTCCTTCAGGTTCTTCACTATGTCTGCAGGAGACTTATGGGACTTGCCAAAAGGGAATGGCATGATTGCGAGCCACAGGATCTTCCTTCTACAGCTCCTGCTTCACCTGGAAAAGGAGGAGGAAAAAAAGCACATCAAAAATAGAAACTTGAGGTCAGTATAACAATACATGTGAAGATCAAGGGAGAGTAGCAAAGGTATTTGTATGTGGAATAACCATTCTTGACAGTGGAACTAGAGCTTGCCATGACAAACTTAAATGCTCGTGTTTCTAATTATTTTAAAGCACAAGACAGAAAATCTAAGAACTCGCATTAAGATCATTATCTTATGCTACAGGAACAAATTAAAGAGTACATTAATTATATCCAAAGCCACATACTGTACAAATACCACATATGGGCAAGACTAACAAGGATAAATTATTCCAATTGATGTTGTCAAGCAAAATGCCTTCTTCTATTAGGTCTTTGACACACAAGTCACCAGGTCTCAGTTGCTCTGTAATGACTGTCCACGTACATGCTTTTACCCATATTTGTTCCATAACAAATGCAAACTAGACCACAAAGCCTGTGCCTTAGTGCAGGAGCTATGAGTATGATGAATATAAGGTACAGAGAGCAGCTTATTCCTATGCCAAAATACTTGGAACGTTCTGGCTTTTTTACATCAATATTACTGTAACTTCATAGTGAAATAGTGTCTCACCCCCACCCGTTTTATGGGAAACAAAATTTGTCACCAGTAACAGGGACGTAAATAGGGCACTTTGGAAACATTAAAACCAAACGCCGGTTAGGTATCTTTTTCAAAAAGATAAAACTTGTCTTACAGGAGCAATTTTCCTTCCCCCAAAATATTTGGCTCTTGAATTCAAATACATTCATTCCTCTGTGTATTTATATATATTTGTTTTTACAAACACACACATTTACTCCTGTGTACAAAACAGAAAAGTATTACTACTATAAATGAGTATACAAAAGCTTTTGTTACTAAACACATACACCTCCATTTAAACAATAATAAAAACTTCTTGCAAGTGAATTCCATAAAGCATACTTCTAGAACTCTAATCTAGACAGATAAGAACAGGAAATCCTGCATTAAAAATGCTGACAGTGCTACTTCTGCTAGACACAAAGGACAGCTGAAGCTGACAGAGCAGAGATTACACTGCCATTACAAAGAAGGGATATCACCCTGAAAGTTAGTAATTTCTATCTCCACACAATGTTCACAAAGTTAGTAAAAAGTCAACCATAACCACTACATGTTAAAGTTTTTTATCTAACACCATGCACTTTGATCCTTGATTAAAATACCAGCTCATTCACCATGAACTCCAAAATGTTAATCCTGATCTTATTCAATCATGTTTTGATCAAGAATTAAAAATACCAATTTGATGCTATTTTTGATTTATTTTGGTTTTTAACACAAGCAAGCTGAGCTGGCCTAAGGAGAACAATTTAGAGGTGAAGAACAGAAGCACTCAGTTCTTTAGCCAAGAGAATTTCCATACATAGGTATTTCAGGGAACCAGCGACAGCAATCACACCTTCACTGTTCCATGCCTGCTACTGACCTAACACAGCTGATTAAAAACTACCTACCTTATGCTTTTTATCAGATTACTTTCAGATAAAAGTATCAGCATGAAGGTTGAGACAAGACCTTCCACCGGCCATTTCCATTCTTAACAGATCATAAGGCCATGCTGTTGCTTTTATTTTGTAGTATAGTAATTTTCTCATTATAGTAATACCTCATTCATAATCTGCACAAAGAAGAGGTTGTAACATTGAAATTACTAATGCAGGACTGGTACCCTAAGAGATAAAAAAGTGCCCACAAGTCATTCATTACGAAAGAGAATTCTACGCCTCAACTTTGTCACACATAGTGGAACAGAAGCCTACCTTTCAGAAAAGCATGACTAATCATTGTTATTTAATGAAAATGTAACAGCATTTAAAATAATGTTTAATGAAAATTATGGTATTTTCACACAGGAATATTTTTCTAGAAAAAGATAAGTGTGAACATAGGTACAATTTCCGCACAACATAAATGACATACCTCAAGCATCACAGCAACATTTGAAACGTTCTCTTTATCTCTCCCTTTGATTACTACCCCTGCCAAATTAAGATGAGCCCTGAAAACAAAGCTGGATTCTTTCATGCTTGCATATCATCACTGATAATAATAGTATTTAACAACTACTCAGCATATTCACTCTGGAAGATGACATGTAACATGACAGGATCCATGTAACAGAGCAGGATTGACTAAAAAAGTTGCTAGTCTTAATTCCTTGGATTATGTGTTAAAGGAAAATAAAATCCAGAGGGAATCAAAATGGTTCTTTGAGAGAATAAAAATATTATCCGTAACCACAAAATATGGGATAACAGCAATATACAAAGAAAATAAATCAAAAGCAAGAAAATGTCTCTGCACACTCATTTTCTGGATCACAACTATGTTACTTCTAAACTAAAAGACTACATGAATAATATATGTAACATATAGAAATACAGAATCATGACAAACAACTGTCCTCACAGTGTGCCCAATGTCTCAGTTTGCAAAAGTTGAGTTCCCTGCAGATAGTTTCTTCTTTACATTAAAAATAAGTCTACCACTTTGACTTATGAAACCTTCCAGGTTCTGCATAAATCAGATACACCTACATGCATACGGAAGCCATACACAAGTTTTATTGTATGTACTAGCATCTCTAATGGAAAATAACCAATTAGCAACAATTCATTAACATGTATTTACACTAAACATTTCTTCCCAATTCAGGTATGTTCCTGTATGAATTTCTCGCAAGCAATTTAGAAAAATCAGGAAAGACTGCCAGCACCAGTAAGAAGGAAATCCACATCTTTGATTACTGAAGGTGACATTTTGCTTCAAGGTATTTACTTTATTATATAAAATGGAGTAAGTGCGTTGTTTCTGCTATTTCAATTTTACTACTAGAAGGAATGCAGTGGCACTGTCAGGAACATCATCTGGGGCCTCAAGACTGACAACCTCACCAACCCTGAAGCAAAACTCTATTACTGAAGAACCTGTGCAACATCCTGCCCCAAAAAAAAAAAAAAAAAAAAACCCCACACACCACAAACCAAACCAAAAAACCAAAAACAGGAGCAGTCCTTTGCCTCTCAGAGCTATACTTCATGCAGGGAGGAGAACATAGACAGGCTGTTCCCTTTTCAGCCCAGCAAAACTACCCCAAGCAGCAGTCTATGCACAATAGACAATGACAACATCTGTGTGAGATCGGAAAGAACTGCAACCACCCACATCTGCAAAATGAGAGAAAAAGGAAACAACATCAAATGACATTTTCTGTAAATAAGAACAGACCTTACATGATGTCAAATGATAGCTGTTTCGTATTACTAGCACCTGGTTGCCTTGCAAATTCATGATAAGATTTTGATTGTGGCTTAAGAAAGGGATCACAGGACTCTTGAAGAGTTGAACTGCAACAAGTACATGGTCAGCTCTGTGCTCTGCTGGGCTGCTTTCCTTTATCTTACCTTCCTAGAAACCTCATTACTTTTATCCACTTATCAAGAGACCATGAACAATATTACACAAAACTCAGGCTTTTAGGCACGCATTTTATTTCACCAATACCCAAGCACATCAAACCTAACAAAATTTAAGGTCCTCAAAGTATCGGCGTCACAGCCACATTTAGAAATATTAAATGACATTATAAATCCAAATGGATCATCAAACAACAATATGGCATGCAGACAAATACCCAGAGATTTAAGTACAGACACAGAGCGACTGACACACACTCAGGCACACTGGGACATTTGGGCTTTTGTGATAACAAGAGATAGTAGTCCCACTGTTTCAGACAGCATAGAGTTTCCAGCTCTGTCAATGCAGCATGCATCCGTGCACAGTTTGCTTTATGTATAAGGCTTTGTATTTTTTATTCACTGCGTTGACCACACAATCAATTAATGTCCAATTTAAAACTAATGCCTTCCTTACATAAGAATGGGGTTTTTTAACTAAGGCAGGCAACATTTGAAAGTTTCTCTGTGAGGACAGCGCTCTTGCAGCAAACAATTTTTTGCTGTAAGAACAAATACAGAAGCATGATAAACAAATCCCTCTCTTTTAACATATTTTAATTCTCTAAAGAATAGATTCACTAGCCTGGCGTATGCTCTCTCTTGTACTCGTTAACTTTTTCTTATTTGAAGGGTGAGAATATGTGCTACCTATATAACAGTAGAAATTCGTGCTACAATGTAAAACCTGATTACTTGACAGCAGAAGGGTTGTTTTTGTTGTTGTAGGTGGTGTGTTTTTTTTAATGAAGCATATTGTAAGATGCCTGTGTGACCATTTTCAAGAAAATACTGGCACAATAAACAGTACAGTAACACTCATGACTGCAGTGGCATGTGCAAAAAGTTACTCCACAGACAAACAAATTACCAGCACTGAAGTCTCAGTGATGCAGGCTTTTAAAGCTATAACGAAGGTAAAGCAAGACTAGCTGTATAAGCAAAGACACAACAGCAAACTCAGCCTTTCTGTTTATCACATACCATGAATTACCACAACATAAAAAAGTTGTAACTTCTTTTCTCCGCATAAAAGTATACTCCATACATAAAGCATCAAATGAATTCAAATATTCACACTATTCCAGCTCAGGAGAGCAAACACCCGCCTTTCGCCCATGCAAAATGCTACTTAACATACAAAAACCCCTACATTTCCAATTTTGTGAAACAACCACGTACAATAAACTCAATTTCTTACTCTATTGTAGGCCTCACAGTTTAATTGCACTACATTAAGTCTTTAGCTAGATCTTGTTGACTTGCTTACACACCAAGACTTGAAGGTGACTGCTTTTAGTGAGCTCCTAATGAGGAAAAAAGCCTTCAGCCACTTTCTGGCTACAATTGCACATGTTTAAAAAAATGCAAGCCTAACGAAAAAGCACATGTAACATCCCGTTAATGTGCACATAAGAAGAAAACTGCTGAAGATCAAACAAAATCAACATAATTTTAATAAGGCCAAATACTTAATGGTAAGGTTCCCCAAGACAAATGAGTCAACCCAACAGCTGGCTGCCGCCGCTGAGGAGGTCCCATTCCCCCCACTGCTCCCAGTGCCGCACTCCTTCCCCTGCTCTTATGCCAGGGCCAGCTGACCCATCCATGAGCTGACTCAACTCACTAAGCTATCAGAAAACTAACACGTAAAAGTAAAGTAAACAATGAGAAGTGTAGGGAATGTAAAAAAAGCATCCTTTTTGACCAGCAAGTAGTTGTGAATCAGCTCCCCCACCTCATGACCTCACCGCAGGGGCACTTCATGGTAAGGCTGGAGCTGAATCAACAGCAGACTGAAGGGGGAAGGTCACTCTCCATCACTTATTTTGAGTGGTCTGGTATTTGTCTGGATGCCCAGCGTGCCGACTGAACTCAAAATGGCAGAAGACAAACCCAACAAAAACAATGGGAAAAAAACCCAAAGGTTTCTCAGCTGTGAGCCAGAGCCAGCCCAAGAAAGGAAGGAGAGGAGGCAGCTGGGCAGGCAGGAGGGGAAGGCATACCTCCTCCTCCAGGTAAAGGGACACTGCCAACGTCGTATCCTGAAATTGTACCATGTGTCGATTAGATTCAATAGTTAATAGCACATAGGAGATTGACTTAAACAAATACAAGTAACTAAGTTAATGAGTCTACAAAGGCAAACTACCTAGATTCACAATCAACAGGTGGGACTACTCTGTATACGGATTTTTAATTGACTGTCAGTCTATTACTCACAAAACAGGCTGCATCTTGCTAAGAGAAGGCATGTTTGTATTAAACATACAACACAGCGAGCGTGTGTTTGTCCCAACAGAACTGATTTCCCCTTAGAACCTGTTCTTTTGTTCTATGCCTTTTGGATTAACAAGGATCATTAGGTCAATATTGAACACAGTAACAGAAATCAGTTTTCATCAGGTCTTATTGTTACAAGCAGCTGTTAGTTCAGCTAGAATTCACCGTTGTGAGGGCTGGCTGGAATGATAAAACCAGAAATAGATCAACAGATTATACATTTTTTAAAGCACCGCTTCACTCTCAGACATGCCCAGCATCCAGAAGGAAGCCTGACAGCCATTCCTTTGATCCAAGGACCACTTTTTACGCAAGGTACCGTGCTCCTTGGGAAAAGAATATTCAAGTACTTCAAAGACAGAAGCAGACATCATACTGGCTATTCAGCCCTCGTGTACAAGAGTATAGAATTTCCCTGGTTATCCTAGCATTCAGCCATGCCTAAGTTACTGACTGTACTTTCTGTACGTACCATTAGCAAGTAGAGCAGCAGCTGCCCTGCGCTGCAGCGGGGCACATGCAGCAGCTGGCAGGGTAGCACAGCAGCCAGGTGCCACTCTGAAGCATCCGAAATACCACTGCCAGCTCATCACTGCAAATTTCTGGCTACAGCACATCTTCCTGAAAGGCCTCACCACTTCTAATTGCAGAAGTATAGCTGACCGAAGGCAGCATCCATCATTTCCTTCAGTGTATGATTTAAATTGGGTACTCACATTCGTCATTAAAACATTCTTTCACATTTTTCACATGCTGTTGTCTATTACATTTTTCAGTGCCCTGGTTCTGGATATGTAGTTTCCCACTAGATTAAACAATTTTCTAGAACCTCAGCATTGTACCAAAAATAATTTTTCAGTTTTCTTTTTGATATGCTAAGTGAATTCAAACATGACAGCCTCTCATTCAAAATGTCTAAATAGCGTAGTTTATTAACAGAACCTCACATGCAAAACTTTCCTATCATGGAGGGAACGAAACTGATAGAGCAGAAGCCACACCTCAGTCTACTTCAGGGCCCAGCATCAACTACTGAGTATAACCATGGCTCTACCTGCAGAAGCATGCCATTAACAGAATGGCTATGGTTGTAAATGGTAATTACTGGCACTACCAGCTGGCCAGTAAAATTTAAGAGTATACTCCAGCTCTAAGGCATTTTTGCTACCCCCTAAATACTTCTGCACATCTCTTCAGCATTTCTTTCAAGATAACTTTAAAACACGGATAGAAGGACTGCATCAACTGTCTCACGTAAGAAGTAAAACTTTGCCATAGTAAACGGCTAACACCATGATCTGTTTGGATCTGTTGTGTTGTCTTGTGAGGAACATAATTTATACATCTAAGTTTTCTTGCAAGACAGGCATGTTCATCTCATACCTGACATGTCCCACCCACCACCAAACTCTAGCATCTTTCTTGAAATTCACTATTAACTTGCTCTATCAAGTCTGCAGCATACAAAAGCTTTAATCGGATTCAAAAGCAGTTTCACAACTCTGCAACACAGAATTATTTGTGGTGTGACACACTTAAAGATTAAAATGGAGAAAAAAAATCCCCTAAGAACGGGAACTTAATTCAGAAAAAAATGAAAATCACAATGAAAAAAATTCTCTGCTGTAACACAGATGAACAATTAAGTGGACAAAAAAGATGAATGAATTCAGAAATAGGGAAAACTGGAAAATAAATTTCCGTGTAAAAATGAAACACAGAATATGAGATAGCTTCTTGCTTTCCGAAAATTTCAAAGCAATTAAGTCCCCAGCAGTTCACAGCCCTGCTTATTTCTTTGGCACCAAATGCCAACTGATTCCTCTCATTAAGCAGGCTTCTCTCTCGCCATTCAATTACTCTACGGATCCTTCCGTCTCTTCAAGAGCTACTCCTCCAGCAGACACCCGCACCATGCTGGGGGAAGAGATGGACAGCTACTGCCATTAGGCTCTACGAGCTCACGGCAGCCTCCTGAAACTGTCTGTGACTTGCACATTATTATATTCGTTGCAGTTTAACACACAGCTACAGAGCTTTTGCAGAAACGTAAGTAGACTTTGGTTTTAAATAAGGCTGCTGCTTTTAAGGGCCTTCAGAGATCCAGCATAAGCACAAAAGCTTGTTAATACTAATTAGTGTTTGAGATCCCAGTTTCCCAGTTCTCTATATTCAAGGAAATCTTATGACTCAGCTTCTTTCCCTGGTGTACTGTTTAGTTACCCCACCCATTCATTTCCCCACAAACCTTACTGCTATACTGCAATATGGTATACAGACAAGCATGTAAATGCCTCACCCATTCCACAGTAAATATATTTTTTAAAAAATAATAATCACAAGTTTCACCACAAAAAGTAACTACTATCTCTAACATGCAGTGCACAAAAAAGAACTTACTTTAAGCTTCAAGAAAAGTTGTCAGACGATATGCCCACTTCTGGCCAGGTTGAAGCTCAAATAGTTTTCTCATAACCTGGCATTACAGTCAATTCCCTGCTGGCTCAGATGCCTTCACTGTATCATCACAAAACCCAGACTATTTGTTACATGACAAAAAGCGCTGCAATTATGTACGTGCCATTCTACCCACCCTTGGAAGCAAAAATGCAAAGCAAAAGAGTCTGCTCCGTAACTACTTCTATTCCTTAGCATACATTATTCCTATTCCTTTCCAGAGGTTTTCCCTTTGCAATGGATTTCAGATATACATCTAAGGGTTAATTTTGAGTGAAGAAGTGGCAAAAGTGGAGGCAGAAAGTACACTGCAGTTTTCTCTCTGACTTCATTTCACACAGTGAGTTACAGTCTACAGTTACCATGTCCCAATAACTAAGGATGGCTGTATGACTATCAGAAGCCGCACAGGCAAAGCACAGGAAACCCCACTAGCACCACAACATCAGCACTTAGTTTTTAACCGGAATGCCAGTGCAACGGACACAAGAAAAATAGATTATCTAAAACATGAATTAGTTACGTAAGGAAGGAAGATGAGAATCATAAGTACTAGCACAAGATAGGAAGGGAAATGCATGTGCACTTTCTGGGTGTTTTGTTTTGAAGAGAAGTTGGGAACAATTAAACTGCGAGAATGGTCCTGGGATTGCTCCAGGTGCAATCCTCTAAGGTACAATTTTCTTTAGAGAATATTCCCTCAATAAACAAAAAACTACACTCAGTAAAGCCATTCTCTAGAAGCACAAGTAAGAAAGCTAGTAAAAAAAATTCAAAATGGATAACGTTATTTACCCAAATGTACTTTAAATAAGAACTGTGTCACAGTATTACTTTTAAAAATAACATTTAAGAAAATCAACAATATTTTTCCCATGGTTCCTTTACTTCCTTTGGAGACCAAACTCTGTGGCCTGCTAGAAGCTTCTAATGTTCAACCTAAGTTCAACACATCATAGCTCTTCACTTAGTTTATCTGAAGAACAACAAATCTTTAATAAACGTAACCTATAAAAGAACAAGATCACTTAAGGAATGACACCATTAAAGCACGAAGTTAATGACCTATAAAACAGCAATCCCGACATAGCTCAGGAAAATCCTGAAAACACTGACTTAAGAAGTGGGAAGATCTATCACGGAGTACCTATCTTCCCTAACTGATTACTACTGGCCCCTGCCACAGGCAGAATATAACAAAACACACCAGTCTCTGCTTTGACATATTACATCTGTTAAGGCTTCCCTCCCAAAATAATCAAGTTGGGAGCTCACAATTAAAGACTATTTATGTTAGACTACTGTACAATTCACCTCAGTCCCAACAGCCCTTTACAAACCAGCTGAGAGGACATGCAATCAAGCATAGCTTAATGTCTCTGGGTTTACTTTTGTGGATTAGCTGGACATAACTACAGCTGAAACCCAAAACCAACAGATACAGCAAACTGTCCTGCAAAAAGATGTTGAGTCAACTGGTCAAACTCCTGAGAGATGACTCCAAGACCACAAACGACTCCTCAGTTCTGCCATTTTTACCTGTATTGAGAGATCTCATTAACATGACACAAAGATTAAAATGTAAATTATTCTGAGATCAACTCTCATGAACCCAAGCTGATTCTTGCTACATGAAACCAAGAGAACTTGGCACATTATTCAATGATTACATATCTCCTCTGCGAAAGGGAGTTCCTGACAAATAACCTATGGGAGTTAAAGGGAGTTCCTGACAAATTATACTGAGTCATAGAGAAAGGAGAGGGCAATCGATAAACGACTCAGAATCATGACCCCACCATTACTGTGAATCCTTTCCTTCTAGTTCATTACATCCTCATTCAGTAAATGGAAAAAGTTGTTCAGTTAATTTTTTCTCCTTTAAATTATCTCTTACCTAGTACTAGGAGCTGATGTACAGGCAGTATCTGAGCTGATCCATAAGATCATTATCCATTCAACAAATCTGCTTTCTGTCAAACTATTTTTTTTACATGGTCCCTGGCATTTAAATCACAGTTTTGATGACAATACAAAGGGTTTACTGACACAGGTCTGCTAGTAAATCCTACTAGTGCAGATACAACTTACATTAGTAAAAAACACAAGTGACCATGATAACTGCAGCTGTGCTAGGTCTTTGCTGGTTAAGTACCTTTATAAAGAGTGCTCTTTCCTTCTCACTGCCAACCAGCATCAGTACCACCATAAATCAAGTGTCCATTTTCCCAAGCCAGCTGTGTGGAGGTATCTTTTAGTATGGAACTTCCACCCAGCTCATCCTGAGATGAAAATCCCTGCTTCCTCTTGAGTATGCTGTACCAAGGACAATGTGGCAGATGGGAAAACAGCATGAAGATGGGCAAAATTGGAGGCGAGCCAGGAAAAACTCCTCTTTTTCCCTAAATACTCAAGATCAAGAATTAGTTTCATAGGCATCACTTGAAACAGGGTGGAGGGAATCAACACATTATAGGCCAGAACACATCTGTGATATTCAAATGTATATCTCATTGCTACCAAGACACCAACGTGTTTGTAAGAAATAAACTTATGAGAAGTAGTTGGCTGAAATTTAGCCTGAACAAAACTGTCAAGGGTTCAGGAAAGAGAAAATGCATTGATAATAATATCTCCGTTTAACTAAACTAGAAGTCATTACTGAATTGATGATCAAACTGTGTGTCATGATAATAAAAAATAAACAAAAAGCAGACAAAAAGCAAGCAAAACAAAACCTTGAAGGACAATTAACTCCATTCTCCCAAGAAAAGAACAAGCCACAGCGATACAAAAATTCCACATAAATAGTTTCAAGTTCACAATATACCTAAAGAAGCTGTAAAAGCGTCCTTTACAACAGTTTCCTCAAACCACCTCTTTCTCCTGCCAGTTCATATGTTTGGCCTAAATCTTCAAAGTCACTAATGGATTCGATTTCTGATACATAAACCACTTCGCACCTCAACTGCCAAGACAGGTGTGTTCCTTTGGGGCAAGGCAGATCACAGAGCATAGGAAGATGTACTTAAGAGCAGAGATGATGCATACCAGGGTTAGGAGAACTATCCATGGCACAAACCTTCAGGAGAGATGAGGCGAGAGCCAGAACTTTTAACACCATCCCAATGTATCTTCCTTTTGTAGCAAGTATTTTGAGGCAGAGGAAGAGGAGTTTCAACTTAACCCTGAACTCCACTTCATGCTATGAAATGCTCTGCAACATAGGAATCAGAAGGGGGAATGATCTAGATTGCCCCCAAAATGTGTCCAAGCTCTTTCCGTGCCAAGAGTCCTCTTGATGACTCACAAGGTGCCAGCCTTGTATCAAAGACCTTAGATACAGCAGGATACATCAGCATACACCCCCTCTGAAAAGCCAGATATTCCTGCAAAACCCACATGAAAGTTCTTTTCCCTCCTGACACTACCTGAGAGTTCCGTTAAAGTTACTTGTACATTAAATGGAAATAGAATAGAAACTGTGCCGGATGCTGCGGTGATCCATCAGATATACATACGTGCTACAATTCATCTGTCTTTCCATTTTGGGGACACTTGAGTTATCTTTCCAGGTCAACCCCATCTTGGCAAGCAAACTTCTCTGTTTTCATCACAGTAACAAATATAAGAAAATAACAACCTTGGGACAGGCAGGCAGAGGTGCTCATAAAAAGTTCAACACTTAAATTTATTCTAGCTAAAACTCACAAGAAATACCTTACAGTTCCTGCTTCCTAGAACTAAGACAAGTTGCCCAGAAGTTTCAAAAAGTACTTTTGCATAGAAAAAAAGAAAAGGGGGGGGAGGGCAGGGGGGAATACCACAGCAGAAATGTAGCCTTCCAAAAGGAACACCTTCCAACTGATTTTACATCAAAGCAGCTAGCAATAGCTGTTGTAGATGCGATTCTCCAAGGCAGGACCACCCAGAGGATTCACAAAATGTAATAAAATCAGCACTGTTGATATTTTCTGTACAGGAATCAGCATCTCTCCTGCAACACATCTAGAGGTCCACAAACCAAAAATGTTTGACAGCTACCAGTCTAGAGACAGTAAGTAAAAAATGAGGCTTGTAAACAAGAAGCAACTAATATTAGGGCAACTAACACAGTGGAAAAACTGAAGCATCTCTGAGGGACAGTTCCCTTATCTGATCTGCTAAGAAGAGTATGACTGGAAAAAGGAACTATCAAATTGTTTTGCAATACTAAAATAAGAGCTCTCAACTTTCCTCTAATGCAATTGCTGTGTAACACTAGAGAGACTTGAAAGCGACCGGAGGAAGTTGTCGTCTCTACAAGTTTACTCAAGAAATGATCACACATCATCTCTGTATCTACTGAAAAAAATCGTTCTGAAGGTCAGCATGTCTTCCAAAGGGCTGACATCAAGCTCAGGTGGAAATGCTTGCATTTTAGCTGATACTTATGCTCCTACATTGCATATGATTAATTATTTCAGCTACATCAGTATCCTTTTAGGCCTATGTGGAACCCATTGTCTTCGTCCCCCCCAAATAACCTTTAAAATTGTTAATTGGTGCTCCAGCATAACACTAATTTTATTTTAAAAAGGGATTATTAAAATTACTTTGATAGTTTACAACAGTATAATATCATTGCTTTCTACATCACCAAGAGGCTTCAATCAAACAAGAGCCCTTAAATCAAACAAATACTCTAGAAGTAAAAATTTGCAGCTATCAAAATTCACAGCCTTGGTAAACTCTGAAGTTATGCAAAAGCTTTAATTGTTTAAAAATTTTTTTTCTATACTAAAAGACTTGTTCTAATTACAAAGTCAAGCCAAAAGAAATCATAGTACTCCAAAACATTTTCTATACTCTAGTTCCATTTTCAACAAAAAAGTAATCAATATACTAGGAAAAGGCTAAATTTAAGAAATAGTGGGTAAGATTATCCTTTCAAGACTCTGCACTCAAAATGTACTATTGGTTATAAATTCCATAAGATAGTCTGTATGGTAGGTATCTTTAAAATTTCTGAAAATAACATGAATACAGTTACAATTTTGGAATCTGATCAATCATCCATTAGAAACAGAAGTAGATCAGGGGACTTCAAAGAATCCAGAGATCTATTTAATTTTTTTTTCCCAACTACTAAGGCAAACAAGATTTAAATAAACTATATGAAAGGCACTATACTTCATTGCTTTTCAAATTATCCAGATCTCCCTTTTAGCTCCTAAAATACAGGTTTTAATTTTCTCATTCACAATCATTTTAAAATTAGTTTAGTTTGGTTATCTAATTTAGGGACTTAATGAAAAGCCATATTTTCTCAGTTTTGGTGTAAATCTGAGAGGCGTGAATCCACAACACTGAAAGTTACAGTACCATAACAAATAGAAGTGAGAAGTTGTAGAAACTTCTGCTGTACTTACTAAGATTTTTCAATGCGTGTAAGTAATTCTGAAAGTTAAAAATAGCCCATTTAGAGGGAAAGACTGTATTTCTGGCCAACAATCCTTCTCCTTGTTCACTAAAGAGCTCAAGAACAGCTAATTCTGAAACACAGATTTGACATTTCTTCCTAGATTTGGCACTGTTAAGTGCTCAACCTGCATAAATACATGAGGGACAACTGCCAATGCCAGAGGGAGAGCAGAACTACTCTTCCGACTCCACTCCAACAACCCGACTGCAGCAATGCTAAGACCTTATTCAGTGCAGTTCCTAAGGGAAGCAAAAAGCCTTGCACGGTCAGTCTCAAAGGAAAAAAACACAATCCATCTTCTGTTGGACGTACACTATAAATCCATGCCTATATGGCTGTTAACGTTTTTTATTTATACATATTCACACACACGTATTTCTCTAAGATAGATAAAAATGTATGTATACAGTTAGGAAGGAGTAACTACAATCACAAGTTAGAAAGCTGGGTAGATTAGAAAGCTGCTTGTTTTTTTCCAAGTTAAAGGCATGAAGAAAACTGACATGCAATTCTTTCACAGAATTAATTCATAAGTTTGTCATCACACACAAACGCCCTGAACTTTCTGTGACTTTTTTATAAAATATTCTATAAACCTGAAATAAAGAGGCTCTTCTGGATCTAAGGATGTTAATCCCCTCATCATAACACCTGGGTTAAGAGTAACACCAATCAGACTGCACAGCTATGCCAGAACTCTGCCCAAAATGCTCTGTGAATGGATGCAGTTCCTAACAGAAAAACTGTTTACTCCAGCTCCACCCTATTACAGAGTTAGCAAAGTTTAAATATTGCTCAATGCCAATTACAGATGTAAACCAGAACTGTATTAGTCAATACTGATGAGTCAATATACCGCTTTTCTTAGAGATTACACATCTAAATAATCACATCCAGAACAGCACTTGTTTAGAAAACTTAGAATATTTTCAAGCAGCTTCCTTCCTTGTCAATCATTCTCCGTGAAATCCATAGAGAAAGACTATTTGATCTGGTCACTGGAGCTTTCAGACCATATTTTAAGACAAGCTGAATTTCTCATGTTTAAATAGCAAGGTCCTGAAGTCCAACACCCAACACTTCGACATTTAAGGTTTTCTATTTATCTTCATTATTTTAGTTTTCCTCAATTATACTTTTAAGAGAATGCTTCATTCATTCATTCCACTGACAAGCTATACCAGACTACAAAAAGAGATTAATTTTCCATAGGAACTTTTCCTCATTTGATTTTGAAGTTGGAAAGCATGCAACAAGGCAGAGGACAGCAAAAGCAGGTCCTTCAGTCAAGAGTCTCAACTACTGCCCCGGATAGCAGACTTCTACCCTGAATCTTCCTTTCTCATTAGGCAACACATAACCCAAGTGCCTAACATGTGGTAAGCACCCATCCTCTTCTGGTAGCCCAAAATGAGATTCTGAGACTAACAACTAATACTTTGGCAGCAATTCAGGTGCCTGAATGATGAACGCCACTCCAAATGCACTAGAACAGCACAGCTGGTCTCCAACTGCCCCTTCAGAAAATCATAAACCTCCTTACCTGTCTTGGCCAGATGTCTTGGAGCATCTAAAATAACACTAGATACCTGTGCTTAGGCTACTGAATTTCACATCTTGAATGGATGCCACAGGGACAAAAACTTTGGAAGTGTCAGCTCTCAAGTTCTCCACCAGACAACACACACAGTGTCATGCACTCAAACACAGGAGAGAATTCTTTGTGCTTAACTATTGTTACCTGAAAAAAAAAGGGGAGAAACACCACGCTACTGAAGAACACTGTGAAATCTACTTTCATTACTATCTGTGAACTTTGGTGAACCCACAAGGACCTGAACCCTCCTGTCTTCAGAGAACTGAATTTTATGCAATAAAGCAAAAGGCCAAATACTACATTGCAACCAAACAAGTACATGCAAAGGATGCCCCTTCACTGAGTACTCTCTTGTGCACTGACAGAACAAAAGGTCCTGCTGAACATAATCAAACTTGCTGTACCAAATCAGTATAAGCAAAGTGAGGTTCTGAGTATTTGTTAACTTTTGCAAGATTAACTTCTCCTTTTTCAATATTTTTCGCATATAGTACCGAGCATATACAAAGTCTTTATCCAGAACTGTGTCTGAAGTCTCTCCCTTACAAGGTAGCTCTTTAAATTCCCCCGTAAAGTTTCTCCATCACTACCAATCTCCGGTCAGAAAAAGCTTAGGACTTGAATAGCAGGTGTTACAGGTTAGAAGAACGATGCATTCATAAACTGTGTGGGAGAGACTTCTCAGTGCTCACCTGTGTTACACTCCGTGCATGTCTGTATCACTAAGGTCTCATATGGGTAGACTAAAATCCCCTTCATTTTCTTTTGTAAAAATCTTACATCTCTGTGAACAAACTTTTCTTTTGCTTTTTCTTTGCCTCTACATGATATTCAGTGAAGTCAAAATGTTATATGCTGATTAATTCTATAAACCATTACAATATATCAGGAAAACGTATATTAAAAGGAGTATCATCTGCCAAAGCAGTAAAGGGCATACTTCACACATAACAGTCAAAGTAAAATATGATGACACAAGTAGCTTTTGCTTCATTTCTACAACTGTAGCGAAACCTCTTGAATCTGCTTAGCCAGAGGAAGAGATCAGAGACTCCATCGCACCAGGATGCTCTGAATGTGTGCTATCAGCACACACATCTACCACACCATACAAGATGCTACTGATAATTCAGTGTCTACAGATATTTTTTTTTAAACCAACATCCTCAGCAGATGAGCTGGTGTGGCTCTGAACGAATACTGGGAAAAAAAAAAAAGGTATCCATCCACAGTAAGCCTTCCCAGGTGAGCTCTTGGCCAGGGGAGGAAAGAGAAAAACTATAGGGAAAGTCGCACAGTCGGCTTCTGCTGGGCAAAGTGGCATCAGACTACAGAGCTGACCAGCGAGATGGAAGGGCCTTCTGCAACTGTCTGTTCAAAAGCCTTTCTTCATATTTCTATGAACTAGCATGCTTTACTTAAAAGTCAGTAAATAAAAAAATAAAAACTTTTCAGAAAGGTATTTCCTCAGATGCCAGCTGCTTCCCTGGGCACCTCTAGCAGCCAGAAAATGATTATGCATTCTACATTTCTGGGAACACTTCTCAATTCTCTCATTACATATTTTAACACAGATAACTTCAAAGGAGATAAGGCATTTTGCACACGCAGGTGACTAAACAGAAGTACTTCTCTCACAATCGCACATATTCAACTCCCTGAAAAGTTGGCATATTAATTCAATTTAATTTATAGCCAAGTTCTATCTCAACTATTTTTAAGTGTAATGTTTCAAATCTCGCAGGGTTTTCAGTTAAGCTTTTAGTTACATTCTTCTAGGAATAAAAATGAATTTGTTGTCAATATAAATTGAAAAAAAAAAAAAAAAGAACAAAAACCAAAAAACCAACCAGGGTAAAGATCAAAAGCAGTACACAGCAATTTTTCACTGATGTAGCCATTTAACTGTGAAACACTTGACAGTACACCTGAACATTTCAAAATCACTCGAAGTAGTAACTCCTAAATAACTTCACCCAAAGATGCCTCTGAACATAGAAAAACGTTACACTAGTACTACAGATCTGTACTAATTATAACTGCTAAATTTTTGAACTGGCTTGCTATATTTAACGTTTTAGTGATGAATTCTCTGAGTGTTTGAAGGGGAGGGAAGAATTACAGAGAAAGTGGATCTTTTGAAAAGAATTAGGTATTTTATTGGAAGTAGCAAATTTCCAAAGAACATAAAGATTAGCTACAACATTCAGTGATCTCTCCCAGAATTTTATGCCCTGTGGACAGGCTTAAAGTTTGCTTCCTTTTAGCGTATTTGGTCCACAGTCAGGAATGTTTTATAGTGTTTTTTGACTATACGAAGTATAAGCTAGAATACTCAAAACAAGGAACTTAGAAAGCAAATTGCAGTTGTTTAATTTAGAAAGTAAATTGCTTAGGTTTAAATAATGTTGTCTGAAAAAAATAGGCCATGAAGGCTGCTGAGGAACGACCACAGTTACTCCTGTAAACACACAGTATTTTGGTTTCTTCCAGTTTGGATCAATCCTGAATTCAATCCTTTAAAAAGAGTATTTAAATAGGGACAAATGAATGTGCCATTTCATCCTAAGGTGGAATAACGAAAGCACATAAATCTGCTCAGGCTAAAGAAAGACCAAATTCACATGACACCAATTTAAGCCTTAGGTACTCCTGAAGCATGCATTTAAAAGCCTAGCTCAAGTCTGTTAAAATAATTCAAGACAGCCTCATCTTCTAATTTAACCTTTGTGTTTGCACTTGGGGTTGGGAAGGGGGAGGGATCTCAGCATAAAGTTTCACCTTCTAACTGAAGACATTCAGTTTCCTTCTGGCTCACACCTCTGTATCTTGGGGTGCAAGAAGCACAATATTGAAGGAAGACACGGGGAAAGAGAGCTGAACTTGCAAACAATTCAGACTAATAAGCACCCTGTATCAGACAACAAATTGGGGAAGCAGCGTTTTAGAAGTCCTCCTGTTACAACAGCACAGTCTTGAGCACTAGCAGCCAGAGGAATTTGTCATCTTGCTTGACGTTTATCTACAGCTACAAAAATACAGTTAGAGTGAATGCTATGACTTAGGATCACTGAACAACTAAAAAGGCTTTTGTCCAGCGTGATTAGTATCTGGCTTCAATGTGCAGCTAAGATGAAGTGGTAAAAGTGCACATAGCCTGACGTTTCCTTAGCAGAAATTGCTAAATTTACAAGATTTCAACTGTATGATGTAGAAAATACAATATTCTAAATTCAACTCCTGTTATTCACAGAAATAGCTGCAGGCTGTTGTGGTACTATTAATTTTGAAGGAGCAGATGAGTTAAATCTTATTTTTGATAGAAAGCTACAAAGATGCCTCCAATTAGACAAAGGTAATCACGCTTTAATAGCAGCTCTTGTAATTAAACCATATTATAAAGTGTCAGAAGTAATGAAAAGCAGGGCCAGAAGGGAATTGAAAAGGTCATCTAGGCTCCTTCCTGCCCCTTGCTTCAAACCAGCTCCAACTACTAGTGTGCCATTCCAAAACTCTACATGTGGTACAAAAACCAACATCATTTCAGCAAGTGTCTAAAGTCTCTAAGTGCATTACAGAGATTATCAAAACTTTCAGAAAGATTTTACACAAAAATTAAGGCTGCAAACATCTCACTAAAAAGAATCTGCAAAAACTCAATACAGAATTAATTCAGAAGAGAGGATACTGGTTGGTAATTCTAATATTCACAAAAATGCCGTAAAAAAACCTAGAAAGTGCAGCATGTACAGCACAACAGTAAGGTCTCATTCAACTACCATCCATTAATTAATAAGGGACTAACACATAAGCTTCCACTACAGAATGCAAAATAGATACCATTCCCTCCTGAATAAATGTTTCATAAAAGCAATCAAGGAATTCCAAGAGGTGGAGTTTTCTTTAATATTATCACACCCCACTGGGAATACACATTTGTCTGCGCTTGATAATACCCAAAGAGCATAATTATCTCTCAAAGACATATTGTCACAAAGTATTACTTAACTGGCACTTTTATTTAGAATTCCTATTTTAAAGATACAGGTATTTCAACAAATAAAGGACACAGTTTTATAATTCTCCATCTATAACCATGCGCTAAATGCCTACAGAACGCATCAAAGTTTCACAATTCTGCGTCAAGATAAATAAGAGAACACAATTAACTTGAACAAAAATCAATGCTATCAGTATTTAGAAATATTTGCCAGCATGTTAGTCCATACATACAAACTTCTATTACAAAACCTTTATTCGGCTCTCTCCCAACGCCAGGAGACACAGCGTCCTCTTGTACCAAGGTACTTTTTCTGTCTGACTGAGGAAAGTCCCCAACAACACATATATCATACTACCATCGAGATTACAGTTTAAACACAAATAAACTTAAGCCAAGCATATACTAGCTGGCTGACTCAATAGTTTCTCACGTCACAAAACAACCATGAAGCTAATCGTAAAATACAATACTCTTACAACAGTGCATCCATGACAGACAGAATCCTACCAAAACACAGTGCTATGGGGCATCATGCCACTCTTACAGATCGACAATTCTTACAGGACAACTGAAAAAAAACATAAAGTCATTTCTGACTCAGAAACAAGTACCATGTTCCACAGAATATTTCTTGGCCTTTTTTTCTCTGCAGTGCCACATCAACAGGTATTAGTTAACAGGTATTAACTAAAGGTATACGATGTTTTAAATAGTAAAAATCTATTATTTAAAAGTTTAGATGGCACAGCGCAAGCTCAGGATGTTAAATTTCCTCTGACAGTATATGATTTCATGAGCTCTTTGCGTTAAAAAGGAAGACACATTTCCTGATGGTGAACTATGCTGCTGAAAGGAAGACACAGGGCCTTGAACTAGAGTTTCTGACAGGTAAGTTTGAAAAAAACCACACACACAAAAAGCTTTACAATATTTTGATGCTAATCAAATTTCATTTCTGATCTACATTTAAACTGTTCTTCCAAGCATTGTTATTTGCCTCACTGAAACTATAGAGTCTTGGTCATATAATTTAATCTTTGACTCATCATGCAAATTAAATCATACCATTCTCGTAAGACAGCATATAGGTTTTAAATAAATCCTATGCACCTATATGATCACTTACCAAAAATTAAGGTTGTTTTTTTTAAAAATCTATGAAAAATAAAATATTAGACACACCCTAGTTCCAATATTAGTAGTATCACACAGATTTGTAGGAAAAAACAATGAAAAAACTTTTTTTTCTTTTATGGGACACAGAGATCACGCCGTGTCGGCTTTCTATGAGGGAGTTTGGAAAAAAAAAAAAATTGGATCTTAACAGCCCTCACACGCAGTTATTTCTGCACAGAGGCCTATTAGGACTATCAACATGAACAACAATTGTAGGAAGAGGCCTTAGACCTGGACACTGAGAGGACCGTGCAAGTTAGTGCCTGCTCCGCACCTCAAATCAATTCATATAATAAAGGCCGTAACAAAGAAGAGATTTTAACCGTGTGCTCCCCTGACCAAAAGGCTAACTCAGCCGACGGCTGCCCACCCGCGTTTCCCTTTGCCGCTTGCCTGGGACAGAGCATTCCCCTCCGCTGCCCTTCCCAAGAGGTGCCGCGCAGCAGCGGCTCCGCGTCTGCGGGCTGAGACAAACCCTGCGCAGTTTTGCCTATTAATTCGTTGCTCGGGTAGGGCATTTGATGAACTTCGGGATAAAAGGCGCTACCGCACCAACGAAACGCTGACGCTGCTCTGTACCCTTCCCCTTCAGACTGCCGCCGGCCTCCACACACGGACCCCAACGGCACAGACCCCCCGAGAAGTC
>NW_010538410.1:0-15520 GCF_000687285.1 Phaethon lepturus
TCAGGCTGACAGGCCTGTAGTTCCCAGGATCCTCCTTCTGGCCTTTCTTGTAGATGGGCGTCACATTGGCAAGCCTCCAGTCGTCTGGGACCTCCCCTGTTACCCAGGACTGCTGATAAATGATGGAGAGTGGCTTGGCAAGCTCCTCCGCCAGGTCCCTCAGTACTCTTGTGTGGATAATAAGGCTTGAGGGAGAATAGGGCTTGGGTATCTCCTGGGACACATGACCAGCCTGTGGGACAAGGAGGCAGGTCATGCTCACGTGCTCAGAGAGTAATCACCAGCTCTGGGGTCAGGAAGGAATTTTCCCCCGGGGCACATTGGCCCTGCCTCCCAGGGGTTTTTTGCCTTCCTCTGCAGCACTGAGCACGGCCCCTTGCCAGGGCAAGGCTCCTCTGCTCCATTTTGGTCAGGTTACTGCCTGCTGCTCATGTACCACAAAGATGGCCTCTCATGCCCTGCAGTGTGGGAGAGGAAGGCTTTTTTTCCCCCACAGTGGGCTAACAAGTGTCCCCAGGGGTTTTTTGCCTTCCTCTGTAGCACTGAGGACAGCCCCTCATCAGGGCTCCTCTGGGCCCTTGTAGTGAGCTTCTTGCCGGCTGCTCAGGCCCCACCAAGGCACCACTTGTGCCCTGGCTCTCTCTGTCTCTCTTGCCCATTGCAAGTTGGTAGCAGGAGCAAGCTCTGCTCTTCCCTTGGCTCCGTCTCCCCAGGGCTTCTTGCTTGTGCAGAACAGCCTGTGCTTGGAAGGGCTCCAGGCTGCTGCCCCAGCAGGAGCTGCCACTTTCCAGCTCTCCCTGCGTGCGATACAAACACAGGGCAGGCACAAGAGTGCACAGAGTGCATCACTGGCCAAGAAGCACAGCAGAGCAAGTTTTGGAAGCCAAAAATTGTGCTTGTCGTCAATATGTGTCATCCTTTTGAAAATACCCCACAGTATCACACACCTCCTCTCCTTCTCCTTCTCCTTCTCCTTCTCCTTCTCCTTCTCCATTTGTGTGTGGTTGCTCATTCCTCAAGTTCTCCCTCTTCAGGAAACAGGGACTGCTTGGCCTGTATTGCTGCTGCTACTTTCTGTGGCCCTGTGGCTTTCCTTTGCCAGACTCAAGGGATCCTTTTTCAAGCTAAGCTGAAGAATGCATCAGTGTGCTCCTGGTTACACATGCGCATTGTGATAATGCTTGTGAGTATCAGTTCTGAAACGGATTCAGAAAAATATAAAAATCTGTTTCCACTTGTAACCTTTTTTGCGTGGTATTCTTGAAAGTGTTCTTAGAGATGAAAAATACCTGGCATTTCACGTAAGTAACAGTCTCATTGTTATTCGACTCATTGTGAGTTCAGGGAACAGAGAAGGAGAGGAGAGGAGAGGGGAGGGGAGGGGAGTTGGAAGGGACCTACAACAATCATCTAGTCCAACTGTCTGACCACTCCAGGGCTGACCAAAAGCTAAAGCACGTCATTAAGAGCATTGTCCAAAGGCCTCTTAAACACTGACAGACATGGCGCACTGACCACTTCTCCAGGAAGCCTGTTCATTGTATTTATGCTATGATCTACTATCTTTCCTGAATGCAGTTTGGAAATTCACATGCATAAAATGTGAGCATGCAGTACATTTAATCTACATTCTGTACTAGATGAAACAACCCCTGCCATATATGGAAAAGTTCATAACAGCTTTATTTATTGATACAGATGTTATTTTTCTCCTATTGTTAATACTGCCAAGCAGTGGCACATTCCATTCTATTCTGCCTTAAGAATAAAATTAAAAAGCAAAAAAGTTACCTGTTTAATTACAGCTGCTTGCCCATTAATTAAAAAAACATGATTATGAACAATAAAGCCATAATTGGGAACTGCCGGAAGTTCAAAAAGGACAATTGCGTTACTAGTAAAACAACTGTCAGCCACATAACGTTTTAGATGGAATCTCTGTTCTCTCTTAATATTTTGGTGTAAATACAAATACTAATCCGTTCTTATCATTGCACCCATTTGTATCTAAAATCTTTCCTATCTACCTCCTCTAATTCACAGAACTCAAGTTATTTACAGAACTCAGGTTTTTCTTGAGCTCTTTGGACCTTGTTAATCCCATAATGTTGATACCATGATTCCTAGAGATTCTTTTAAACTCTTGGCAGGTTTTATGTGAACCTTTTGCTAACCCTTTGAAAAAAAGTATGTTTGTGTTATCTAGCGCTGAGGGAAAAATTCTTGAGTAACATGGAAAACGCAGAGAGAAAAAACCAACTCCATTCGTGTAGCAATAAAGACAGTGATAGTAAGCTAGTGTTTTGATATCTGGTGGTTTGGGGGTTTTTGTTTTTGTTTTTGTTTTTTTAAATTTAAGATGGGTAGTACCATTTCCCCTATTTTCAAAAAACAGATTAGTGCTAAATCTGTGACACCTCTACACTTCTAAAAATCAAGGTATATAAATAGATATAGGTAGGCAAACAAATATAAGTCAAGTACCTTCCCTAGGTATGTTGGAATGAATTGAGGAATGTGGAAGGACATACTATTATATGATACACCTCCCTATACTTACCACATTGATAGCACTGATAAGTTCTATTTATATTCTTACATTCTGTTTATATTCTTATGTATAAACAACTACTTTTTGGTTCTATTTTTATTCTGCTCCTACTAATATCCACCACAGCTGGAACTCCTTTGTTACCTGGCTTTCAGGATTGCACGCATTCTAATCTCCTCTCGTTTCTAACCGCTGTTTTTCAAAGCTTCTTATGGTCCCTGAAAATACTGAAATGCATTGCTGGCCTTGGTGTGGTGTCAGTAGGACTGTCACAAATCTTCCGTGGCCTCCCTCCAGACTGATCTTTGCAATAACATGCTTATGCCAGATCTCAGCCTGCAGAACATGACAGGGAGAGAGCTGAGGGATATTTAGGAGAGCCAGAGCTTTATCATAGCAGAGGATGTGTCTTTAAAATCCAAACAGGAGGAAGTTTTCAGGCAAAAGTAATTTAGTTAAAGGACTAACATGCCAAATTCTTAATCTCTCTTTCATCCTATGTTCAAGTCTACATCAACCCTGAGTTTATCTTAAGATCGTGCCATCATTAGTTAATTGTTCAGAAGATTACTCTACATTTAACTTCAAACCGCATGCCATTTTACTTCACCTAACTTTCTGCTATAGATGGCATGACTCAGACTGTCCACACATATTCAGCTACATGCTTTTTATATATTAAGGATCAGATCTTTAGTCCACTAAGGAGACAGACTACATAAATGTACACATACTTTAAAGCAGATCTTCCACCATTTCTTAGACAAATGGGACACAAGTCAGTGTAACACGAAGCTGCATCTTTCCTACAAGGCAGCTGTGGTGCCCAAGGAGTCAGAGGCTGCCTGAGGGACTTGGTTCTTAAACCACAACCTGCGACAAATCTGAGATCTCAGAGTGTCGTTGGCTCCACCTTTTGGACAAAGTATGATTGTGTCGTTCTACCTCTAAATGTAGAGTCAGGCAATTAACATACTTATTAGTATTATTAGTATACTAATAATTAGTATACCAATTGATAATATTAAGACAATAATTAGCACATCAGGATAATAGAGGTATAGTAGTATTTATATACTACAATCAAATCCAGAGCAGTAGACACTAATACAGAAATGGCTGGTGTACTTCCCCCCCCACACACCCTGGAAAGTGGACAAATTTTCTATTAGATCCTTTCTGTTAAAATACTGTGGTTGGCTATATGCAATGGATTGCTAGGCTGACATCATGAAAATACTTAAGAATATGCGTATCTTTGCTGCTGTGACATTGTTTGATTTCATGATAAAATTTATGCAGGCTTTGTGCACTAAAAGACATTAAGTGATTAAAAATAGTCTTGCTACTGGATTGGATATTTCTGACATTATTTTTGCCATTTCCTGTTAAAAGTACTGCACTAGAAAGAAAAGTTTAAGGTAAAACCTACCGCAAGAAGTTCTCTAGTTCTGTGGTTTAACCTTAATCATAGGTGAACAGAAAAGCAGACATTGTTCTTAACCCTTTCCCATGCCTCCTTGCTCTGAAGGCACGGCGGCCAACAGCTGTGCGTTTAGGGTGGCATGTGTGCAGAGTCTTGCCCTCCTGCTGCAGTGGGGACACAGCGCTCCTGGATGCTGCTGATGGTCCCGGGCTGCAGCACAAGCACGGCATGAGTTCAGTTGCTGATCTGCTCCAAGCTACTGCTTTGGCTGTGGACAGGACGCCTCTTTATCCAAATCTCTTTGCTTCTCTGTGCATCATCCATTAACCCAGGTGGTCAATAAACACAATCCCTGCATGCTGCTCTTACTGGTGGAAGAAGCCATAGCTCCCTGCTCAGCATCACAGCCAGTATCACGTATCTACCAAGGGATACCACCCCTTTGACCAGCCAGTTTGTTAAAAACAAACAGACAAACAAACCAACCAACCTGCATTAGCTGGAACAGCTGAAATAATAGTCAATTTTGCCTGCATGGTCTTAGTGAGTAAGTAGGGATCGGTGCTCTCACTTAACAGCTTTGCCCATAGTTCTGGCAGAAAACAATGACAGATTGTTCTTGGGTGTAACATCTGTCACTGGCACAGTTAGACCTGGAAGATGTTCTTTGTTCATTTATCTAGGCTTTTGATTAATTATCTTGTTCCTCTCAGTGGGGTTTTAATGTTGAAACGTAATGAAAATCTAAAGGCATCACTACCAAGGACTCTAGGCCTCTGTCTACATAAGGAATTTGCAAGCTGTCCTATTGTTCCCCAATTCCCACGCTTTCTCTTGCCCATTTTACTTTGCAGGTAAGTGGTGGATTTCCACAGACTCATGGAATTAAAATGTCTGTTCTTACCACAACAAGCAGTGGTGTAGCGCAAATGACCCAGGACAGTGGTTCACTTTGAGGGGTTTTTTGGTGTTACAGAGCACTGTTCAGTAGAGAAACAATTCGCATGCCCTCGCCATGGCCATGTGCCGCAAGGAGCTCACCCCTGGCACTTCGCAGCAAGGCCCCACAGACTCCAGTGTGCAGTGCCGTGGACCTTGAACAGGAAGGCACGGTCTCTGGACACTTGAAGGAGCAGGACAGCAAATGCTTAAACATCCCAAATTGCCCTAGGTGTTTACTGGTGTGTGCCACAGCCAGGAACTGTGTGGGGAGCCTGAGAAGGGCACAGGATATAGAAGGAGCCTAACTTCAAGTGGCCTAACTCCAGCCCTTCAACCCAAAGTCACCAGAAAATGTTGCTTTGATACTGAAAGAGGGGGTTTCCAGCCATCTTCTGGAAGCCAGAAGTCCCAGGAAGACAAGACAAGATATTTAGGACCTGGCAAAGTCACAATAAGGCAATGGCTAGAAGGGTAAGCATAGCCTGTTGAGCAAGATTGCGTCTAGCTGAGCAGTGACCCGGTCAGTGCAGTGGAAATAAGAGAGGGATTTGAAGTATCCCATTTCGGACTCCTCTGATGCATAAACAGAAAAGACGACTGTTCTGTGGTATGCAACTGTTGATGAATTGCAGGGAACTTTGGAGGACAGGAGTATTGGCTGGCTAGAGAAAAAACATAAATCTCCTATGATGAACCCTAAGTTTCTGGAAAGGCTGCCTGCAGAGGTCCTCACAAGGGGTAAGGAGATGGCCTCCGTGATTTTGGGGCCCCTGCCCACACATCTCTGTCTGGGCTGACCAAAAAAAAAACAAAAGAGGCAGCTGCTAGAAAAGGTACAGCTGCCATTTAAGTAGATGCAGGATGTTTTTGGTGGACTGAAAACTTTCCCATCATTTAAACAGATCTCTGTAAAGCAAACAATTACATAACTCTCACTGGGTTATAACTATAATATTTTATCTAAAATCATTATACTATGATGAATGATTGCATTTAAACTATCTGCATTTCTGTCAGGAAACAGTTTGGCAAGCTGAATTTTGCACTAATCCTTTAACTTACAAAATTATGTAATTAAAATAAGAAGTTATATGCAACCATCCATTGTGGGTCAGCATGAAGACTGTAAGTATGCTAAATCTATGAAAAACCATATTGTAAAAATATTGCTGCTGAGCCAGAATTAAAAAAAAACCCACAAAAAATATATTTTAGCACTGTACCAATACAGTAGGTATTTTTATTGTAATATTTTATTATAATTATATTCCTACCAATGAGTAGGAATAAAAATAATTTGGTGTGATTTAAGAAAATATTTTACTTGTTGCATTTCTGGAGCCAAATACTCAAAGATTGTTCTGTAATCTGTGTATGATAAGAGCTTTCCTTGTTGTCACCAGCAAAGACAAAATGTGCCTGGGTTGGCTTGGCCCAGGTCTAGCACGAGGAACACCCCAGTGCTGTTTGAGAGGATTCATTTGTGGATGGTATACGGTCTTTAACACATTTAGATTTTCCTCCTTATAAAGAAAAAAAGGAGAGGAAGCAAGGGAATCATTGTTGCACACAGGAGTCCGTCTACCTGCATGAATTATGCTCATGTAAGAGGCAGAGTATAGTGTAAAGGTATTTTTCTTGCCCTGTGTTAGCAATGTAACAGCTTTCTGGGGTGCTGCTGTTTTGTAGCAGATTCAGTTCTACCACATAGGTCTGATATTACTTTATTTCATTGCTAATATATTTTTGTAAGATAAAATCCCTACTTCAGAATCCCCTATTCTTTTGCTCTGTGACTACATGTAAAGACGGCAATTTCAGATAAAGGGGGAAGGGTTGGGATGCTGACATGAATTAAAAACACATGGATCCGGAAATGCATGGTTGAAATTAACTGAGTTTCCCCTCCATTCCCTTCCCTGTTTCTCTCATCTTGGTTCCTGTGAACCCAACTTGCTCTTTGAAATACCAGTTTCATTTCCCTGGCATCAAGCTTCACATTGAGATAGTACTTAATTGCGTGCTCATGATATATCCACAGAAAAGAGCAAGGAAAAGGTGCATTTCCCATCATGTCTGGAATGCACGTCTGCTACGCAGCCTGTCATAAGGAGAATATGTCTCGGGGACAGCTTCACATCCTGCTTTAGAGACTTCCCCCACAGCCAGCCTGCTGCAGACCTCTTGCCTTGGCGACTACTGCTTTCCAACCCTCGTTCTGCTTCCCCGTTTCTCTGCCAGCCCCATAACTGGGCTGTCAGATCACTGGTCTCTTCCCACAGCCCCCAGATGTGTATCACCTCAGGTCAGGCAGGAGCAGAGTATTAAGTGAATGTCTTTTTTAATGTGAAACCAGACCTTTCTGTTCACAAACACCGATTAGAAAGTAAAGAGAGATTGTAAAGGGGGGAAAAAAGACAGGGGTGTTATCCCATAGTGCCGTCAAGTTTCCAAACCCTTTCAGGAGTGGTCTGCTTTGTGAGACGGGCCGCAGGGTCGCCGGTGCGGGCACCAACAACGCAACGCCTGCCGGTGCCGCACACAGGGAGCAAGCACGTACCTGGTGGTATGTTAAAGGCAGAAACACCCTTCGGGCTACCTCACGCTGCCGTGGATGGATACTCCCCAACTGCAAGTTTTGTAATGTAGATCAGGCTTGGGGATGGGGGGAGGAATACAGTAACACAGAGAAAAACACCTCAAGTTTCATTACCAGATAATCTCAATGTATAGCTTTAAAACCTCCTTTTCACTTCAGTCCCCATGGCGGAGAAGGAAAGGTCATTTTGACATGGTGTCAGAAGGAAGTGCTACATGAAACGCGATGCAATGTGCAGAGGGCATAACAGACATTTCTGCATTAAATTACCGTGACAGTATGACCTGAAACTAATCAAACAACCTGAGAAAACTGTGAGAGAAAAAATGGTAGTAAAATATTAAAAAAAAAAAAGGAAGAAAAAAAGAAAAGGAGACAAAAAATGTAGAAGGTAGAAAAATATTCACCTCTAAAAATAAATACATGTATGCAGTATGATTCTTTAGCAATGAGCTATTTGGAAAACAGCCAGAGTTACACAGATGTGTCTGTGGTTCACTGACACCAGCACAGTTTTGTTCCACACAGCACCCAAAAGCAACCTGGCTTTGAAACTTGCCATTTATCCTAACACACTACTCTCCTCCAGTAAATCAGCTCTGGGGCGGTGTTCCACTCAGTTAAACCTCCACGCCATTTGAAATATTTCTTATCTTTAGAACGGAAAATACCTAATGCCACGCCATGGTAACTTACTACTGGTTGTGTTAAAGGGGCTCTTTGGGGCCTCTGCCAAAGAGCGAAGCTCCTTTGTTTAAGGTGCTGTATAAACACACCAGAGCCGGTCCTTGCTTCAGGGAGCCGCTGATCCATGCTGGCTCTCAGAGGGGTAATGACTACAGCTCTGCCCTGCTATTTCTCTCTTCCCTTTGCCTGCTGATGTCAAACACGTTTCAAAGAAAAAATGCTGCAAAATAGAATAGGTTATTCCAAGTGTCCTGTCATATTGCAAAAAAAAATTTGATCTGATGCCATCAACCTGTAAAATACTTATACACATACTTGATTTCAAACTTATGAGTCCCATTGATGCACTATGCATCTTCTAAGCACATAGTTTGTATTAATTGCTAGCTATTTATAAATTTGGAAGAGGGTGATTACAGCATAAAAATATTAAATACACCTTAAAGAAAGTAGGTAAAGTGTTTACAGGTAGAAAATCATTACGCTTGACAGTGTAATAACCCAGACTGGTTTGCAGGAATAGTTCACTCTCAGAATGAGATGCAGATTGTAATAAGCAATTTTTCTTATTTTTTGAACATGTTGATTCAATTAAGGTGAAAAAATATTTTTCATTAACAGAAAAACAAAGTAGTTGCTGTAGCTGAGTCAATACAAGACTGGTTTTGCCCCTTTTTTCTTGGGGTAATCTGCAGTACGATGTCCTCGCCTGGAAGCTAAGTTAGCAGTACATGAAATGTCATCTTCATTACACCTTGGAAACAACTCTCCCAGCAGGTCTTTCATAGAACAAAATATTATTCTCAGCTGCGTTATTAACTGGAGGGAAACTGCAGTGGCTACATATATATTTCAGGGGGTCCAAGTCCATAACCGGACTCTTACATCACTTTCGTAACACAAATAAAGTTTTACATGCTAATACACATTCCCATTGTATTTGTACTAGTTTTATTTTAATCATAATAATAGCTGGTTAAATGTGTAGCTCATGAAAAGGGGAAAAGTGAAGGTTCAGAGTTTGGACTTCAAAATCTTAAATTCTTTGCCTTCGGGTCATCTGCCTTTGTTTTTCCCCCTTCTTACAACTTCTGAAAACACTGAACTAAGACAGACCCTGTGTTGAAGCAGATGAAACTGCCAGGCTCCCTGGGTGCCTCCAGTTCATCAGATGTGACAAGTTCAGCAAAGCATAGGGACCTTGACATTAAAAGTGTGTCACTCCCTGTTTTCTGTGAAATGTGACAGAAGCTGGGCCAATTAACTATTATTCTCTACTTAGGTGGTCACTTTGTATGCAAGCTTATTGAATTTCTACATCTTCCAGCAGAGACTAACCTTCACAGCTTGTGCAAGCGGCTCATAGCAACAGTCGGCGAAGGAGCTGAGCCTGTTAGCAAGCACTTTAATAATTAACAGGCCCCAGAAGCAGATCCTTTTTTTCCTCCCGCTGCTGTCTGCTCTGAGCAGCCCTGACAGCTTCTCAAGTTACTTTGGCTCCAGCGAATTCTCTGCCCTGTGCTGGAGCTGGAGCGAGAGGGAGATAGATTTTGTCTGCTGTGCCCCTCGTCTGTCTCCACGGGAAAAAAAACATTTCGGGAAATGGAAGGAAAAAAGCAAGAAGCAAACACCTGTGGAGGCAGCTGAACTATTGGAGTATCTTTAAAGGTTCAGAATGTGGAGGCTCTAAGATGTTAATCACAGTCCTTGTTATTTGTTCCAGTGCAAATGCAAGAAGACATGCATTTAAGCATATCTTTATAATCCTCCTCCTTCTTGAGAGAGAGGTCTGAAATTTATATTTTTCAAATTGATATTCAGATTTCTCAATCACATAAGTTCTCTGGCATGGCAGTCCCATGGTGCCCCTTAGATTAATGCTGGAGGGGTGACCAATTTTGCTATTCCACAGCAGTTGGTTTGTGACCTGGAATTCAAATTTCAGCTTTTGCTTTGCAGATTTTTGTCTTTAGTCTTCTCAACAGAGAGGTAGATAGTTGTGTTTCTGTCTCTTTTCCCCAGAGTGATCCACCAAACTACTAAATGTATCAATATGCATCTACAGAGATCATCCGATCCTAAATTCCAGATACTGTAAATTATGTGGATGACTCTAACCCAAAGTACTTTAGACAACCCACCATTTTCTGTTAATGTCGATTTCCATCAGTTAATGGAAAGGATCAAACAAAACAAGAATACCTATTAATTCAAGGCCTAGCAGTTCCAAGTATTATGCCTTATGGGTCCTACGTAATAATCAAGGATGTGGAAAGCAAAGGAAGGTAGTTAAATGATTCACCATTTGCACCACCCAAGCACAGATTCCATTGTCTACGGTAGCATTTATAATAGATAAATGCACACGGATACTGATGATACTGATGAAAAAAAGGACTAGTGAATTTACATTCTGAATCTGTCTCATAAAAATCAACCCTTATGTTAATCTTTGTCATGGTGCTGTGACGTTTCAAAGGAGTAAGTGGAACAAACTTCATGTTGTGTATTCTTCATTGTTTCAAGGCAATTTAGGAACCCAGCTTTGCTCCAACAGCAGGTTGGCATTCCACACTCTTTTTTCTCATGATTCGTTTGCACACATACTCAAACCTCAAAAAAAGGACCTGTTTTAACTATCAATTACTGTTGTTGTCCCCCTTAAGTAAGGCTGTGCAATGCTTTTGGAATAAAAGTTCTGGAGGATCAGCATTTCCCTTACTTATACTTGAGTTTCTCAATAGCATTGATCACACCTAAATGAGAGAAGGCTTTGACTTTGTGAATGAAATGCAGTAGATGCATCATTGGTGAGTGCCATGGAAGAGGCTCCAGCAAACTCTGCCACAACCGCTGTGGTTCTGTGCTACTGAGAGGTAAAAACACATCTAACGTGGCTTTGCTGCTAACTGCGAATATGCCATGTAGCTGGTGATGTAAGAAAATGGGATTACTCTGTAGAGCTATTTCAAAGCAGAGCCTGCTTTTATAAACCTGTGGGTCCAGAATCACACCTGGTTTTACTTATCGACCTGGAGTTAATTCAGCAATGTCAGTAATGTTGACTGGGATGAAGTTGCAATGCAGAAAAGTGCAAGATACAATAAAATAAAACATATTTACTGTATATTACAAAATATTCGATTTTAAAGGGAGGGAAAGTTTTTGAGTAGCAATTGACTTGCTCTTTGCACTTGCCTTTAGAGCCTCCTCGGAGCTCTGGAGAACCCTGCCACCTCACCGCCGCACCAGTCACCCAGGGTATCTGCCCAGGGTCACGTCTATCCAGCTCTTCTGCTGCTGCTGCTGAGCCAGGACAGATGATGATGACAACATCCAGACCTTTCGCTGGCACTCTCCCACTATGTCACCCCTGTTTTGAAAGTTGAATAGTGATGATGGGCTGTGTACTCAGGGTACCTTCTTGCAAAGAAAACATCCTGCTTTGTCACTTCCACTCGACATTGCAATTTGCAAAGCCTTTCTGGAGGCACAGAGCAAACAGCAAGGTTTGGGTTTTTAGAGCAAACACTCAGTGAAAAGGGAAGGATGTTATTCCAGGGACAATCCACTGCCAACCCAGCAGTGCTTGTATTAACCCCCAAAGCTTTTCAGGGAAAACTATTCTGTTACATACTCTGTATGCCGATTAATTTTACCTCGATGGGCATTCACGTAAAAACACTTGCTCTGTTTCAGTTTAGCTGCCTCAGTCCTTGATGCTGCCTGCCACATCCCATAGCTCTGCCACTGCGCAGCAGTGATGTCAGATTATGTCAAACAGGGGCTTTGCAGTAATAAGAATGTTTGTACCTGAGTGAGCAACCCTGAAGATCCCCTGCTTTGATTTTCTATCCAAACCACTCTGCTAATGCCAGACCCCTTTGCTCTTAGGTAGGAGAGGCAACATGGGAAAGTAGAGAGTACAAACAGCTCTATTGAAGCAAATGGCTTATCAAGGAGGAATGAAAACAATATTTACACTTAAATTGGTTAGAGTTAAAGGGAAAACAATTATGAGCAATGTCAGCTTCTGTGCTTTGAAGCATAGAGTGATCATCAAGTAATGGCAAAAGTCGTCTTTCCCCAGCAGCCTGTTGTTCTGACCAGATGCATGGTGAAAGGAAAGTGATTTACTAAGAGACTACAAAATAATTCAGCTCTGCGCAAGGTGTGGCGGATCCTCAGGTTTGCTCTATCCATATTCTATAAGACCAACTCCACCAGTCTTGTAATCAGGTGCAGTGCTTCTTAAAGATTTGAAAACATTTCACCAATAGCTTGAGATTTCCACCTTACCTCCCTCCATTGTCAACCAAAAATTAGATAGATATTTATTTTCATAAATAAACTTCCACCCTGGAAGAAGAGGTTGTGTTTGTAAAGCAGCACCATTTGATGTTCCAGGAAAAGCCATGGGTTCAAACATTGTCTGCAACTTTGGGGCAGGGCAAAGAGCTGAGGACAGATACCCCTGGGAAAGCCTCGGTGTGCGCTGAACTTGATGATGAATCTGCCAGAGGAGTTTAACCTCCACCCAGGGTAGGAAAGGAAGCCCAGGATCAAATGGTTTGGAAGCTGGAAGAAGTATTGTTTCTCAACTGTTATCTCTGAATAAAGACAAGAATGTAAAATGAAACATAGCTTCACTATCTCTTGCCAGCATATGGATCTTGTGCTAGCTTTTCCTGCTTGCTCGCTCTGGTATGATTTTCCATCATTGCTTGTCTTGGAAAACTATCTGCTGCACCCGGAATATAAAGAACACCGAAATTAATGCATATTTAAAAGCAGTATTATCAAACTTCCTTTCATAGTATTTTACCAGCTTTAGTATCTCTCTTCTGCACTCCAGGGAACTTGAAAATGCTTTGTTACACAGCCTTTTTGATTGTTGGCTCATATTCTGACCGGGATGTAAGTTGCAAAATATGACTATTTTAGTCATGTCATTTCAGATAACATCATGTAGAAGGCGCAGACAGAAGCTGTTGCCAGCTAGAATTGTTGTTGCCAAACAGAATTGCTGAATTACTATGTGGTGGGTCTTTCTACCTGCTCCAGCATTACAGAGTTAACAGAGATATTCCACCTGACTTCCCACCAGCCAGCTGGATCACTGGTTGCAGGAGAAGAATCTTGGCCCAAATCTTTTCCTGACTAGTCCAGTCTTAGGCTCTGAAGTATGGGTTGCCTTCTGGGTTTTTCTTACCAAGCTCAACCATTTCTCACCTTTTCCATGCTCGTGGAATTGTGGGGGGATCAGAAGGTGTCCCAGAAGGGGTCTCAGTCTTTTTGCCAGTTCATCCCACGGTGGCTGTCTGCACACCAGGCTTGAGGGAAAAACGTGCTTTTAGGTCCCTGACAAGAGCTCCAAGAGGCCAAGACAGCACATGCTGGGGTGATTGTGGCTCTGTCACAGTATGTGCCATTAGGTGTTTGCTCAAGGGCAAGCATGTGCAGATGCTATTTGAATTTAAAATATATAAATATTATAAATGTATATTATTTATAATGAAACAAAGAAGTATAAGACATGTAGTTTGGAAACATTACTCAGGAATCATTATTCCTGTTCCCTCAGGAATCATTATTGCCTACTCTCTTCAATTCCATGCTCTTTCCATCAGGGATATTGGGTGAAAAACAATGATACCTAAGCACAAATGAAACAATGTAATAAAGACTTATCAAAAAAATTATCACCATACTGTTTGCCAAACTGGAATACATCACTGACTTCAGCATAACATAGGCTTTCCTCTTCCATTGGTCTGATTTTATTGTACTTTAATGTCCCTTTGTTTCCCAGGGAGTCCTGCACACCAACTTGAAAAATCATAGGAAATAGGGCGAGAAGGCACTTCAGGTGTTTGCCTAATCTATTGCCAAAGCTCATGACTCATCACTACACCGATGTCATTTTGGAGAGATGATTACCTAAGCAGTTCTTGAAATCCTTAGTTGATGAAAATTTAACATCTAATCTATTTCAATGCTTTGTCACCTTTACAGCTACCAAGCATGTTTTTTAATGTCACAACTGTCACTCCCAAGTGTTACACCAAGAAGTGAACAAACAGGAAAATTCTAAGTTGAAAATATTTTTTTCTCTATCCTGTATGGATATGGTCACCAAACAAGGAATTAAGAGGAAGAAATACTTACCTCTACCACTGTCTCTTGTAAATATATCTCATTATAAGGCACCGTCTGTAGAGAAAATAACAGATTAATTTAGTCCAGCCATACTTTTAAACTGTGTTTGAAGTAGTCAAAACCATCAGTTACACAGTGTTTTCACAGGTGAATATTTCATAAGAAAACAAAGTTTCGGTGCATTGTGATCTCACACATTTCTCGACCACCTCTGTAAATACATACGCTTTGAGACAAGTGCTTTCCAGGTAAGCCCTCTGGGCATTCTCGGCGGTGCATCAGCATCTCACACTGTCTCAATTATATGCACATGCCCCTGTGCACATTGGGCATTTCCAAATATGAGGCAAATCTAACTTTTTGGCTACAAGCGTCACAGTTTAAATGACAGTTTTCCTTGCAACCCTAAAAAGGTGGATTTAATTATCAGGACAGGAACACAGGCAACAACCTTCAGGATTATAACAGGCAAGTAATAGCTTAAATAATTATGATATCATGGCATGAAAGGTCAAGTAAAATTATAGCACTGCCAAGACTATGGTGCCCTTGGGATTTGTTCACCAGATGTGGAGACCAGACAGCAGTGGAAGAAGATTGTTGCCATCTGAGAAGTTGAGACATTGCTATTAACCTCATTCCTGCATGCTACTGAAAGAAAAAAGAGCATTAAAGAGTATTAAAGAGTATTAAATTAAGCAATAAGGGGTGGTGGATTGGGTTTTGTAGTCACCACTCTTTTCATGTGTTGCAGGAAAACACGCAAGATGAACAGTTGCAGTTACTGAAGATGTGAAAATGTCTCTGCACAGGCCCCATTTGTGAACACGTTAGTGCAAATACTTTGAAAAGGGGGAAAGGCTTGTCTCATACAACTTGTATTTTAATTCATGTGTTGTGTTACAGGGAGCTTCCTTTATCAGCTTAAACAATAAATAATCAAACTCATGATTTAAAGAAGAATCCAGTTCATTAAAAATTCTATTCTTCTTGCTTGTTCCCATTTGATTGACTACTCTGTATTCCAAGAGAAACACAGAATGATGTGCTGAGTTATCCAATGGGGAACTCTTCCCTCATTTTATTTTCAAGGAAGAGCCACTTGGAACTGTAGGTAACTACTGCTCACACAGCCATATGCATGAAAAGCAGGAAT